>NC_139539.1:97630926-97787859 GCF_965153285.1 Podarcis tiliguerta
GCCCAAATTAAACATAGGTGTCTGGGTTCCATCTCAATAAAAAGAGGACGAATAAGCTTTGATTGTTCTTTCGTTGTTCATTCACCCACAAATAGCAAAGCGAAGTTTAATCAGCCAAAACAAAGCAAAACAGGTTCTTTTGCGGTCCATCTACATCGAAAGAAGAATCATGGCTTTCGCTTATTTCAAGTCGTGTTCTTTGGTGAAAATGCACATTGACTCAGAAATCGCACAGTGTATGTACTGAAACCAACATAAGAAAACACCGTCTTTTCGCTTCCCTATGAGTAGAAAGAAGACGAATAAGCTTTAATTGTGCTTATTTGAATTCGCATGGTGTTTTTTGGGTGTGCACCAGAATCACCCCCAACCAAAGCAAAAAGGTGTTTTGGGTTCCATCTTCATAAAAAGAAGATGATAACGCTCTGATTGGGCTTATTTCAAATTGGTGTTTTTGGGGTTAGAATGCACATTCACCCAAAAATTGCAGTGACATGTTTGTTATCAGCCCTAATCAAGCATAGGTGTTTTGGGTCAATCTCAATAGAAAGAGGACAAATAAGCTTTGATTTTTCTTTTGGTGTTCATTCAGCCACAAATAGCATAACGAAGTTTAATAAGTCTAAACTAGGCAAAAGAGTTTCTTTTGGGTTCCAACTACATAGAAAGAAGAATCTTGCATTTCGCTCATTTCAATTTGGGTTCTTTGGTGTTAATGCACATTCACCCAGAAAACGCAAAGTTTATGTAATGAGACCAAAATAACAAAACAGCGTCTTTTTGCTTCCCTATGCATAGAAAGAATACGAATAAGCTTTGATTGGGCTTATTTCAATTCACATGTTGTTTTTTGGGTGTTCACCAGAATCAACCCAACCAAAGCAAAAAGGCCTTGTGGGTTCCATCTGCACTAAAAAAAGATGATAAAGCTCTGATTGGGCTTATTTCAAATTGGTGTTTTCATGTCGTGTTCTTTGGTGTTAATGCATATTGACCCAGAAATCGCAAAGTGTGTGTATTGAAACCAAAATATCAAAACACCGTCTTTTCACATGCATATGAGTAGAAAGAAGACGAATAAGCTTTAATTGTGCTTATTTCAATTCGCATGGTGTTTTTTTGGGTGTGCACCAGCATCACCCCCAACCAAACAAAAAAGGTGTTTTGGATTCTATCTTCATAAAAAGAAGATGATAACGCTCTGATTGGGCTTATTTCAAATTGGTGTTTTTGGGGTTAGAATGCACATTCACCCAAAAATTGCAGTGACATGTTTGTTATCAGCCCTAATCAAGCATAGGTGTTTTGGGTCAATCTCAATAGAAAGAGGACAAATAAGCTTTGATTTTTCTTTCGGTGTTCATTCAGCCACAAATAGCATAACGAAGTTTAATAAGTCTAAACTAGGCAAAAGAGTTTCTTTTGGGTTCCAACTACATAGAAAGAAGAATCTTGCATTTCGCTCATTTCAATTTGGGTTCTTTGGTGTTAATGCACATTCACCCAGAAAACGCAAAGTTTATGTAATGAGACCAAAATAACAAAACAGCGTCTTTTTGCTTCCCTATGCATAGGTGTTTTCATGTCGTGTTCTTTGGTGTTAATGCATATTGACCCAGAAATCGCAAAGTGTGTGTATTGAAACCAAAATATCAAAACACCGTCTTTTCACATGCATATGAGTAGAAAGAAGACGAATAAGCTTTAATTGTGCTTATTTCAATTCGCATGGTGTTTTTTTGGGTGTGCACCAGCATCACCCCCAACCAAACAAAAAAGGTGTTTTGGATTCTATCTTCATAAAAAGAAGATGATAACGCTCTGATTGGGCTTATTTCAAATTGGTGTTTTTGGGGTTAGAATGCACATTCACCCAAAAATCGCAGTGACATGTTTGTTATCAGCATAGGTGTTATCAGCATAGGTGTTTTGGTTCCATCTCAAAAGAAAGCTTGGATTATTCTTTCGGTGTTCATTCACTCACAAATAGCAGAGCGATGCGTAATAAGCTTAAACAAAGCCAAACAGGTTGTTTTGGGTTCCAGCTACATAGAAAGAAGCATCTTGGATTTCGCCTATTTCATGTCCTTTGGTGTTAATGCACATTGACCCAGAAATCGCAATGTGTATGTAATGAGACCAACATTAGAAAACACCGTCTTTTCGCTTCCATATGTATGGAAAGAAGACGAATAAGCTTTCACAGGACTTATTTCAATTCTCATGGTGTTTTTTCGGTGTGCACCAGAATTGCCCCCAAAAAGGTGTTTTGGGTTCCATCTACATAAAAGGAAGACGAATAGGCTTTGATTGAGCTTATTTCAAATTGGTGTTTTCGGGGTTACAATGCACATTCACCCAAAAATCGCAGAGTGAAATGTTTGTCATGATAAAGCTCTGATTGGGCTTATTTCCAATTGTTGGTTTTGGGGTTAGAATGCACATTCACCCCGAAATCGCAGATGCTAAATGTTTGTTATCAGTCCAAATCAAGAATAGGTGTTTTGGTTCCATCTCAATAGAAAGAAGACGAATAAGCTTTAATTGTTCTTTCGGTGTTCATTCACCCACAAACAGCAAAGCGAGGTGTAGTAAGCCAAAACAAAGCAAAACAGGTTGTTTTGGCTTCCATCTACATAGAAAGAAGAATCTTGGATGTCACGTATTTCATGTCGTGTTCTTTGGTGTAAATGCACATTGATCCAGAAATCGCACAGTGTATGTAATGAGACCAATATAACACAACACTGTCTTTTCGCTTCCATGTGCGTAGAAAGAAGAGGAATAAGCTTTGATTGTGTGTCAGGGGTTCAGGAGCAGAGTCACAGGAGAGGGAAGAAACGGAGAGCGAGGGGGAGGAGTCGGAAGGAAATGTCAGCGGCGACAGTAGTCCGAGGTCTCTGAGCCTCTCCAGTGACTCGGAGGATTCACAGAAAGGGGCCCCCATGGTCAGGGCAAGGGGAGTGCCCAGGGGGACACCTCGGGAAGGAGGGGACTCAGAGAGTAGCAGCTGGAAATCCGGGCCAGCGTCCCCCCCAGAGTGCAGTAGGGGGGAGGAGTCCAAGGCATCGGGATCAGGGAGCGCGCAGGCAGAGGGAGAACGTGAGGCAGGACTGACCACACCCTCGTCAGGGAGCGAGGAAACGGTCATCCGGAAAGTAAAACGCGCGCGCGCGCCAAGTTCAAATGTACAGGAGGGCGGCAAGGTGGGCAGCCCGGGTAGGGAGCCAGGTCCTAAAGCCCGCCGAAGAGAGGGGGAGGAGTCAGAGGGGTCAAGCTCTGCGTCGGAAGAGTCCAGGAGGAATGAGACCCCGGGGGGTAGTAAGACCCAGAGGAAGAGAGAGAGAAGGAAGAGGTGGAGTAAGATTAGAGTATTAAACTGGTGCACAGGGGGTGGAGATCCAGACAGAGCTTCGCCGGTCTAAAGTCCAGACGTAGGGCTGGGACGCTGAGACTTGTAAATGGAGACTATTCTTCAATAAAGACTTTGATACTGTACGATCGGCTAGCGTTGGTCCTTGGTGAGCTGGGACCCGGAGCCAGCTCTGACAGTAAGCTCTGTCTCCTTTTTTAAAAGTTTTGGCACCAAGAACCTCGCCACGTGAGTCGACGCAGCGAGGACAGAGGAGGGGTGCTTACAGAGCTCACAAAACTCAGGCAAGATGACGACGGAAGAGCAGATAAAAGCCCTGCAAGAAGCGGTGACGCACCTCAGCACGGAGGTAATTGCATCCAGGAAGAGAGAGGAGGAAAGGGTTACCTCCTGCCGGGATCTCCAAGCCAGGTTGGACGTGCTTTCTAAACAGGGGCAAACGGGATACAAGGCAGAAGGCATTGGCTTGGGGAGGAGGGGAGGCAGCCTGGTATCGCATTTCGACGGGAGTTTGCAGCAGTACCCCAACTTCAGAGCAGACCTGCTGTTTGCGCTGGATCTCCTGGACAAAGACTTCAGAGATGAGAGAGAGTGAGTGGGGTTTATCCTGTCCCATTTGCATGGGGAAGCCAAAACGTGGCTGCGGAATCTATGGAGGGACAATGATCCAGCGCTCCAAGATGCGAAGGCTTTTATTAAAGCAATGGACTCATGCTTTTTATCAAAGGTAGACGTCGATATTGCCAGGAGGGACATACATGGACTTAAACAAGGCAAAGCCAGCGTGCGGCAGTACCATACTCGATTTTTCGGACTGGTTCATGCCCTGGGGTGGGAAAAAGATTCTGCGCCAGTCAGAGACCTCTTTTGGGAGGGGTTGAATGCAGATGTAAAAGCGGAGATTGGAAGAGGGGAGAGACCAAGGAGCACCCAGCAGGTAGTCCAGAGGGCTCTGGAGAACGGGGTGCATCTGGAAGAACGTCCTTGCAACAGGGAAGAAGGGCGTTGGGGAAGGGCACCAGCCAGAGCACCTCCCTTCTTTCCCAGAGAAGCAGCGCGTGCGCACTCCACACCCTCGCAGGGAGGGGGAGAAGAGCCGATGGAGATAGGAGGTGCCAGGGCTCAGTCAGCTAACAGAGCCCTGACACCGGGAGCAGCCAAAACGAAGCCTCCTAGAGGGAACAGGAAGTGCTACATCTGCGACAGTGCTCAACACATGGCGAAAGAGTGTCCCCAGAGGCTCCACAAGCACACTGCAGCCTCGGCAACAGTCGCAGAAGCAGCTCAATTGAAAACGCAGCAACAGTTAAACGACGGAGTCTGGCTGGAGGAAGAGGTACTGGGGTCCAGCCAGACAAGTCAATGAAACAATCCCCAGCACTTTTGCAACCCACAGACCCCCTCCCACCCAAACCAGTGGTGCAGCTTACAGCGTCTCTCCAACTGCCCAATGGACGCACTCTGGAGGTGCCGATCACCATTGACTCCGGCAGCAACGCTGACTTTATAGGACTGGAATTCATTCAGCAGCACAATATACCACTGCTACCAGCCACACTGCCCCTGAACGTTGTCACGGTGGATGGCAGAGACTTGTTAGGGGGGCAGGTGGTGCAACAAACGCAACCAATGGTGATGCGGATCGGAAATCACCGAGAAGTCATCAGCTTTAACGTCACCCACCTGTCGGACACGCCTGTAGTCCTGGGCATGAGTTGGCTGCACAGGCACAGCCCAGCATTGGCGTGGTACCAACGCCAACTTCGGCTCCTCCTATTGCGCGGAACATTGCATCCTTCCTAGCCCGGAAGAAGGAGGGGACGACCCGCAGCTACAATTAGGCACGCTGCAAGCAGTGCCGCGCAAGTACGCAGCGTTTTTGGAGGTTTTCTGCGAGAAGGAAGCGGACAAGCTGCCTCCCCACAGGCCCTATGACTGCAAGATTGACCTCCTGCCAGGAGCGACGCTGCCAGCCGGGAAACTGTATTCCATGTCTGAGGACGAGCTGCAGGAGCTCAAGGAGTTCATAGACCTCAACTTGAAGCGCGGTTTCATCCGGGAGTCGAAGGCAGCGGGGGGCAGTCCTGTATTCTTTGTGAAGAAAAGGGACACGCCCCAAAAAAGACTTGTGGTAGACTTCAGGCTCTTAAATTCAAAGACCAAGCCCGCGGCCTTTCCCATGCCCAAGATAGATGACCTGCTGGCGACGGCGAGGAAAGGACGCGTTTTTACAAAGTTGGATCTGCGAGGGGCGTACAACCTGATTCGCATACGGGAAGGAGACGAGTGGAAGACTGCCATGTTCACGCCCCTGGGCACATATGAATACAGAGTTATGCCCTTCGGTTTACAAAATGGCGCCCACTGTTTTCAAGCTTTCATGCATCATGTCCTGGCGGGTCTCCTCTACAAGACATGCGTCTGCTTCTTGGACGACATCCTGATATTCTCAGAATCTGAGGAGACCCACGAGAGAGACGTCAAGGAAGTTCTGCAGAGACTGCAGGAGCATCGACTGTATGCCAAGCTGGAGAAGTGCCAGTTCGACAGGAAGGAGGTGGATTTCCTGGGCTACAAGCTGTCGGACAAGGGGCTTGCCATGGACAGCGCCAAGGTTCGCGCAGTGTTGGACTGGAAGAGCCCGCGCAATCGGAAGGAGGTCCAGCGGTTTGTGGGGTTCGCCAACTTTTACCGCAAGTTCATCAAGGGGTTCGCGATGCAGACGGCGGCCATTACGGACACGCTCAGCTCTAAGAAGAAGAAGTTCATCTGGACGGAGCAAGCGGAGCAGTCCTTTCAGAACCTTAAGCGTCTCTTCTCGTCCGAAGGGCAGCTACTGCATGTGAATCCCAGCAAACCGCTGAGGGTTGAAACAGACGCCTCAGACAGAGCCGTGGGCGCCGTACTGTTGCAAGAGGACCCGCATGGGGACTGGAGACCGTGTGCCTTCTACTCTAGGAAGCTCAGCAAGTCGGAGCAAAACTACACCATCTGGGACAGGGAGTTGCTGGCCATTCATGCAGCATTCAAGGCGTGGCGGCACTTCCTCGTCGGGGCCAAGCACACCGTGCAGGTTCGCACGGATCATAAGAACCTGGAGTACTGGCGCACGGCAAGATTCCTAAACCAGCGGCACATCAGATGGGCGGAATTTTTCGCGGATTTCGACTTCAGGATAGAATACATCCCAGGCGACAACAACATCATGGCGGATGCACTGTCCAGGAAGCCGCAATACCTTGAAGAGGCGGCACCAGCAGCGGCCAAGCACATTTTCGCTCCGAAAGCGTGGGCGTGCGCTGCAGCAACCGTGGACTTGGAGGCGGTCCGTCGAGCACTGCAGGGGGACCCCTTTGCACAAGCCAAGATGGAGGAGGTGCACAAGGGCACGGTGAAGGACGACGAGTTCCAAGTACGAGACGGATTGCTCATCCGCAGAGGAGCTCTCTATGTACCGGGAGACGACCTCCGGGCGAATGTACTGCAGCAGTTACACGACGCACCCACCGCCGGGCACTTTGGCAAGGAGAAGACGGCAGACCTCGTTGCCAGGGATTTTTGGTGGCCCAAGATGCGGGGGGAAGTCGCGGAGTACGTCTCGAGGTGCGACACCTGCCAAAGGGCCAAGTCAGTGCACAAACCTCCGGCGGGACTGCTCGAACCGCTGCAGACTCCGAGCGAACCGTGGGAGAGGGTGGCCCTGGACTTTGTCACGGATTTACCCAGCTCAAGGGGTAAAACGGCAGTGCTAGTGGTGGTGGACATGTTCACTAAAATGGCCCACTTCATTCCGTGCGCGAAGGTGGCCACGGCAGAACAGACCGCCAAGCTGTTCATAGACCACGTCTTCAGAGTGCATGGACTGCCACGGTCTATTTTGTCCGACAGGGGGCGCCAGTTCATTTCGAGCTTCTGGCAGAAGCTGATGGGTTTCCTGAATGTCAAGATCAACCTAGCGTCGGCGAGACACCCGCAGACCAACGGACAAGCGGAGCGCGTCAACGCCGTCATGCAGCAGTACCTGAGATGCTATGCAAATCAACAGCCGACGACATGGGTGGACTACCTGCCGCTCGCTGAGTTCGCTTACAACAACACGAAGCACGTGTCCACAGGGGTGACGCCGTTCTTCGCCAACAACGGGAGGCATCCCAGAACCTTCCCGGGATTAGAGAGACTGGGGGAGGGGGAGCCACAGGCAGCGGAAGTCTTGGCGGCGGAATTGCAGGAAGTCCACGAGCAGCTTAGGAGGCAGTTAGAGCTAGCAAAGCACGCATACAAACTGCAGGCTGACAAGCACAGGAGGGTTGGTGAAGACATACAGGTGGGAGACTGGGTGTGGTTAGCGGCCCACGCAGTGCCGACAAGATCCTTAGCTAAGAAGAAACTCGGACATAAGCAGCTAGGACCTTACCTAGTTGAGGCACAGATCAATCCGGTGGCCTTCCGGTTGACACTTCCGGAAGGATCCAGAATGCACCCAGTATTCCATAGGTCGGTGCTCACGCCCTACAAAGCACCTCACCGATTTCAGGCGCAGGGCACGGCATCAGACCAGTATAAGGAGATCCCCCCAAGGAGGGAGTCGCCACGAAGGGAACCCATCAACCAGGTCACAGAGATTTTGGACTCGAGATGGGGGGAAGAGGGAGTAGAATATTTTCTCGCAAGGGAAGGTACCCCGGCCAGCGCCAACAGTTGGGTGCCGGACTATGCCCTGGACGAGCCTCTCCTCAAAGAGGAGTTTCATGCCTTGTTCCCACACAGGCCCATGCCAGCCGAGTATTTCGACGACTGGCTTTTCACACCCACGCTTTCTACCAGCACGTTCCAGGGATTCACCTCGGACGAAGAACCAACTTTAGAAACACGTTCACCGGAGGGCTCGCCCTCGGGGTTTGCCTCAGACCGCTCCTTTTGGTGGGACAATCGAGGAGAGGAGAGGTGGCTGAGGGGCCCTTGGCAGGCAACGGACCCAGAGGGGAACGAGGGTGAGAGGGACATGGACGTGATGGGGGAGGACGTTGGGTTCGAGCATGGCGGCACGGAGATGGAAGCAGAGGAGAACGAGGTCGGCGACGACATGGAGGACGAGCCGGATTTCTCTAACTGGATGCACGCCACGGGGGACGAACTGTATCCACCATTCACCCCCACAACGACGGAGCACCCAGCACCCCCGCCGGAGGAAGGGGAGGGGGGAAGGGGGGGCTTCGAGGGGGGGATGGATGTCAGGGGTTCAGGAGCAGAGTCACAGGAGAGGGAAGAAACGGAGAGCGAGGGGGAGGAGTCGGAAGGAAATGTCAGCGGCGACAGTAGTCCGAGGTCTCTGAGCCTCTCCAGTGACTCGGAGGATTCACAGAAAGGGGCCCCCATGGTCAGGGCAAGGGGAGTGCCCAGGGGGACACCTCGGGAAGGAGGGGACTCAGAGAGTAGCAGCTGGAAATCCGGGCCAGCGTCCCCCCCAGAGTGCAGTAGGGGGGAGGAGTCCAAGGCATCGGGATCAGGGAGCGCGCAGGCAGAGGGAGAACGTGAGGCAGGACTGACCACACCCTCGTCAGGGAGCGAGGAAACGGTCATCCGGAAAGTAAAACGCGCGCGCGCGCCAAGTTCAAATGTACAGGAGGGCGGCAAGGTGGGCAGCCCGGGTAGGGAGCCAGGTCCTAAAGCCCGCCGAAGAGAGGGGGAGGAGTCAGAGGGGTCAAGCTCTGCGTCGGAAGAGTCCAGGAGGAATGAGACCCCGGGGGGTAGTAAGACCCAGAGGAAGAGAGAGAGAAGGAAGAGGTGGAGTAAGATTAGAGTATTAAACTGGTGCACAGGGGGTGGAGATCCAGACAGAGCTTCGCCGGTCTAAAGTCCAGACGTAGGGCTGGGACGCTGAGACTTGTAAATGGAGACTATTCTTCAATAAAGACTTTGATACTGTACGATCGGCTAGCGTTGGTCCTTGGTGAGCTGGGACCCGGAGCCAGCTCTGACATTGTGCTTATTTCAATTTGCATGGTGGTTTTTGGGTGTGCACCAGAATCAGCCCCAACCCAAGCAAAAAGGTGTTTTGGACTCTATCTACATAAAAAGAACATGATAACGCTCTGATTGGGCTGATTTCAAATTGGTCTTTTGGGGGTTAGAATGCACATTGACCCAGAAATCGCAAAGTGTGTGTAATGAGACCAAATAAAGCACAGGTGTTTTGGTTCCATCGCAATAGAAAGCTTCGATAGTTCTTTCGGTGTTCATTCACTCACAAAGCGTGTTCTCCTTGCACGAGGCTAGGGCTTCCTCTTTTCGCCCATGCATCGGATTGATCACAGCGAAGGGAGATGGTTGTATTTTTCTACTAATTACCCATTATCCTTGTGTCTTTGGCCTGCTTTAATTGCGTTAGTTCGATTTAATTCTTAATTTTGTCCTTTGATTAAGTTTCCTCTGTGTAATAATTATTAATTTTATTTTAATTTTCCCTCTCTCCTTCTAAAATTTTTACCCTTCATTCCCACCCCCCTTAGTCCTTTAATTTTCCCCTATCCCCCCTCCCCCCCCACTGTAGCTTACCTTAACGTTCGGAGGCACTAGGCCTCTGCGAAGTGCGCCCAGCCGCAGGGGCGCAGCTGCCTAGGCCTGGCTCCTGGTTGGACGAAGGGCCTTTTTTCGGCAGCGCCTGGTACCGTGCCGCAGCGGGGGGTGCCTCCAGCTCTGCTGGGCCTTCTTAGGCTTTCCCGAGCCCCCCCCCCCCCGCCGATTTCCGAGGCCGGATTCGGCCTTCTTTTGTCCTTGGCAGCCCTCCCTGCGAAGCGGGGAGGCCTGGTGTCTTGCGGGGCTGCAGGGAGGCAGGGGCGGCCTAACTTGGGCCTGGGTGCAGGCCCATTGTGTTCAGCTGCCTTTCCCTGCTGCGTTTTGGCGGGAACGCCATTTTCCAGGCTTAAATTGCTCACGCAGGCCATCTAGTGGCCGTTCTGAGCATTGCAGCCTCCCTGATTTAATTATAAAGAAATACTTTAGACTGTTAACTGCTGCCACTTTGTGGACATTCTGTGCATTGCAGCCTGTTGTTTTATTTGAGTACAGGGAAGCTAATTTGCTGCCAGCTAGTGGCCAATAAAGGAAAAGGCACTTTCTGCTTAATTGTATGCTCCTTAATTGAGTAGCTTACTCTTTTATTTGGGTTCATTTTGTGATCGCCAGGTATCTGGGGTGCATTAACTTCTTTTCTCATGTTGATATTTCTCTTTTTTGGTAGCCATCATGTCTCCGAAGAGAGTCCCAGTGCAGTCTGCCTTGACCGTTCCGCCTAAAAGAAAGAAGACGAATAAGCTTTAATCGTGCTTATTTCAATTCGCATGGTGTTTTTGGGTGTGCATCAGAATCACCCCCAACCAAACAAAAAAGGTGTTTTGGATTCTATCTACATAAAAAGAAGATGATAACGCTCTGATTGGGCTGATTTCAAATTGATGTTTTTGGGGTTAGAATGCACATTCACCCAAAAATCGCAGTGACATGTTTGTTATCAGCATAGGTGTTATCAGCATAGGTGTTTTGGTTCCATCGCAAAAGAAAGCTTGGATTATTCTTTCGGTGTTCATTCACTCACAAATAGCAGAGCGATGCGTAATAAGCTTAAACAAAGCCAAACAGGTTGTTTTGGGTTCCAGCTACATAGAAAGAAGCATCTTGGATTTCGCCTATTTCATGTCGTGTTCTTTGGTGTTAATGCACATTGACCCAGAAATCGCAAAGTGTATGTAATGAGACCAACATAAGAAAACGCCGTCTTTTCGCTTCCATATGCATAGAAAGAAGACGAATAAGCTTTCACAGGGCTTAATCAATTCTCATGGTGTTTTTTGGGTGTGCACCAGAATCGCCCCCAACCCAAGCAAAAAGGTGTTTTGGGTTCCATCTACATAAAAGGAAGACGAATAGGCTTTGATTGAGCTTATTTCAAATTGGTGTTTTCGGGGTTACAATACACATTTACCCAAAAATCGCAGAGTGAAATGTTTGTCATGAGCCCAAATTAAACATAGGTGTCTGGGTTCCATCTCAATAAAAAGAGGACGAATAAGCTTTGATTGTTCTTTCGTTGTTCATTCACCCACAAATAGCAAAGCGAAGTTTAATCAGCCAAAACAAAGCAAAACAGGTTCTTTTACGGTCCATCTACATCGAAAGAAGAATCATGGCTTTCGCTTATTTCAAGTCGTGTTCTTTGGTGAAAATGCACATTGACTCAGAAATCGCACAGTGTATGTACTGAAACCAACATAAGAAAACACCGTCTTTTCGCTTCCCTATGAGTAGAAAGAAGACGAATAAGCTTTAATTGTGCTTATTTGAATTCGCATGGTGTTTTTTGGGTGTGCACCAGAATCACCCCCAACCAAAGCAAAAAGGTGTTTTGGGTTCCATCTTCATAAAAAGAAGATGATAACGCTCTGATTGGGCTTATTTCAAATTGGTGTTTTTGGGGTTAGAATGCACATTCACCCAAAAATTGCAGTGACATGTTTGTTATCAGCCCTAATCAAGCATAGGTGTTTTGGGTCAATCTCAATAGAAAGAGGACAAATAAGCTTTGATTTTTCTTTCGGTGTTCATTCAGCCACAAATAGCATAACGAAGTTTAATAAGTCTAAACTAGGCAAAAGAGTTTCTTTTGGGTTCCAACTACATAGAAAGAAGAATCTTGCATTTCGCTCATTTCAATTTGGGTTCTTTGGTGTTAATGCACATTCACCCAGAAAACGCAAAGTTTATGTAATGAGACCAAAATAACAAAACAGCGTCTTTTTGCTTCCCCATGCATAGAAAGAATACGAATAAGCTTTGATTGGGCTTATTTCAATTCACATGTTGTTTTTTGGGTGTTCACCAGAATCAACCCAACCAAAGCAAAAAGGCCTTGTGGGTTCCATCTGCACTAAAAAAAGATGATAAAGCTCTGATTGGGCTTATTTCAAATTGGTGTTTTCATGTCGTGTTCTTTGGTGTTAATGCATATTGACCCAGAAATCGCAAAGTGTGTGTATTGAAACCAAAATATCAAAACACCGTCTTTTCACATGCATATGAGTAGAAAGAAGACGAATAAGCTTTAATTGTGCTTATTTCAATTCGCATGGTGTTTTTTTGGGTGTGCACCAGCATCACCCCCAACCAAACAAAAAAGGTGTTTTGGATTCTATCTTCATAAAAAGAAGATGATAACGCTCTGATTGGGCTTATTTCAAATTGGTGTTTTTGGGGTTAGAATGCACATTCACCCAAAAATTGCAGTGACATGTTTGTTATCAGCCCTAATCAAGCATAGGTGTTTTGGGTCAATCTCAATAGAAAGAGGACAAATAAGCTTTGATTTTTCTTTCGGTGTTCATTCAGCCACAAATAGCATAACGAAGTTTAATAAGTCTAAACTAGGCAAAAGAGTTTCTTTTGGGTTCCAACTACATAGAAAGAAGAATCTTGCATTTCGCTCATTTCAATTTGGGTTCTTTGGTGTTAATGCACATTCACCCAGAAAACGCAAAGTTTATGTAATGAGACCAAAATAACAAAACAGCGTCTTTTTGCTTCCCTATGCATAGGTGTTTTCATGTCGTGTTCTTTGGTGTTAATGCATATTGACCCAGAAATCGCAAAGTGTGTGTATTGAAACCAAAATATCAAAACACCGTCTTTTCACATGCATATGAGTAGAAAGAAGACGAATAAGCTTTAATTGTGCTTATTTCAATTCGCATGGTGTTTTTTTGGGTGTGCACCAGCATCACCCCCAACCAAACAAAAAAGGTGTTTTGGATTCTATCTTCATAAAAAGAAGATGATAACGCTCTGATTGGGCTTATTTCAAATTGGTGTTTTTGGGGTTAGAATGCACATTCACCCAAAAATTGCAGTGACATGTTTGTTATCAGCCCTAATCAAGCATAGGTGTTTTGGGTCAATCTCAATAGAAAGAGGACAAATAAGCTTTGATTTTTCTTTCGGTGTTCATTCAGCCACAAATAGCATAACGAAGTTTAATAAGTCTAAACTAGGCAAAAGAGTTTCTTTTGGGTTCCAACTACATAGAAAGAAGAATCTTGCATTTCGCTCATTTCAATTTGGGTTCTTTGGTGTTAATGCACATTCACCCAGAAAACGCAAAGTTTATGTAATGAGACCAAAATAACAAAACAGCGTCTTTTTGCTTCCCTATGCATAGAAAGAATACGAATAAGCTTTGATTGGGCTTATTTCAATTCACATGTTGTTTTTTGGGTGTTCACCAGAATCAATCCAACCAAAGCAAAAAGGCCTTGTGGGTTCCATCTGCACTAAAAAAAGATGATAAAGCTCTGATTGGGCTTATTTCAAATTGGTGTTTTCATGTCGTGTTCTTTGGTGTTAATGCATATTGACCCAGAAATCGCAAAGTGTGTGTATTGAAACCAAAATATCAAAACACCGTCTTTTCACATGCATATGAGTAGAAAGAAGACGAATAAGCTTTAATTGTGCTTATTTCAATTCGCATGGTGTTTTTTTGGGTGTGCACCAGCATCACCCCCAACCAAACAAAAACGGTGTTTTGGATTCTATCTACATAAAAAGAAGATGATAACGCTCTGATTGGGCTGATTTCAAATTGATGTTTTTGGGGTTAGAATGCACATTCACCCAAAAATCGCAGTGACATGTTTGTTATCAGCATAGGTGTTATCAGCATAGGTGTTTTGGTTCCATCGCAAAAGAAAGCTTGGATTATTCTTTCGGTGTTCATTCACTCACAAATAGCAGAGCGATGCGTAATAAGCTTAAACAAAGCCAAACAGGTTGTTTTGGGTTCCAGCTACATAGAAAGAAGCATCTTGGATTTCGCCTATTTCATGTCCTTTGGTGTTAATGCACATTGACCCAGAAATCGCAATGTGTATGTAATGAGACCAACATTAGAAAACACCGTCTTTTCGCTTCCATATGTATGGAAAGAAGACGAATAAGCTTTCACAGGACTTATTTCAATTCTCATGGTGTTTTTTCGGTGTGCACCAGAATTGCCCCCAAAAAGGTGTTTTGGGTTCCATCTACATAAAAGGAAGACGAATAGGCTTTGATTGAGCTTATTTCAAATTGGTGTTTTCGGGGTTACAATGCACATTCACCCAAAAATCGCAGAGTGAAATGTTTGTCATGATAAAGCTCTGATTGGGCTTATTTCCAATTGTTGGTTTTGGGGTTAGAATGCACATTCACCCCGAAATCGCAGATGCTAAATGTTTGTTATCAGTCCAAATCAAGAATAGGTGTTTTGGTTCCATCTCAATAGAAAGAAGACGAATAAGCTTTAATTGTTCTTTCGGTGTTCATTCACCCACAAACAGCAAAGCGAGGTGTAGTAAGCCAAAACAAAGCAAAACAGGTTGTTTTGGCTTCCATCTACATAGAAAGAAGAATCTTGGATGTCACGTATTTCATGTCGTGTTCTTTGGTGTAAATGCACATTGATCCAGAAATCGCACAGTGTATGTAATGAGACCAATATAACACAACACTGTCTTTTCGCTTCCATGTGCGTAGAAAGAAGAGGAATAAGCTTTGATTGTGCTTATTTCAATTTGCATGGTGGTTTTTGGGTGTGCACCAGAATCAGCCCCAACCCAAGCAAAAAGGTGTTTTGGACTCTATCTACATAAAAAGAAGATGATAACGCTCTGATTGGGCTGATTTCAAATTGGTCTTTTGGGGGTTAGAATGCACATTGACCCAGAAATCGCAAAGTGTGTGTAATGAGACCAAATAAAGCATAGGTGTTTTGGTTCCATCGCAATAGAAAGCTTCGATAGTTCTTTCGGTGTTCATTCACTCACAAAGCGTGTTCTCCTTGCACGAGGCTAGGGCTTCCTCTTTTCGCCCATGCATCGGATTGATCACAGCGAAGGGAGATGGTTGTATTTTTCTACTAATTACCCATTATCCTTGTGTCTTTGGCCTGCTTTAATTGCGTTAGTTCGATTTAATTCTTAATTTTGTCCTTTGATTAAGTTTCCTCTGTGTAATAATTATTAATTTTATTTTAATTTTCCCTCTCTCCTTCTAAAATTTTTACCCTTCATTCCCACCCCCCTTAGTCCTTTAATTTTCCCCTATCCCCCCTCCCCCCCCACTGTAGCTTACCTTAACGTTCGGAGGCACTAGGCCTCTGCGAAGTGCGCCCAGCCGCAGGGGCGCAGCTGCCTAGGCCTGGCTCCTGGTTGGACGAAGGGCCTTTTTTCGGCAGCGCCTGGTACCGTGCCGCAGCGGGGGGTGCCTCCAGCTCTGCTGGGCCTTCTTAGGCTTTCCCGAGCCCCCCCCCCCCGCCGATTTCCGAGGCCGGATTCGGCCTTCTTTTGTCCTTGGCAGCCCTCCCTGCGAAGCGGGGAGGCCTGGTGTCTTGCGGGGCTGCAGGGAGGCAGGCGCGGCCTAACTTGGGCCTGGGTGCAGGCCCATTGTGTTCAGCTGCCTTTCCCTGCTGCGTTTTGGCGGGAACGCCATTTTCCAGGCTTAAATTGCTCACGCAGGCCATCTAGTGGCCGTTCTGAGCATTGCAGCCTCCCTGATTTAATTATAAAGAAATACTTTAGACTGTTAACTGCTGCCACTTTGTGGACATTCTGTGCATTGCAGCCTGTTGTTTTATTTGAGTACAGGGAAGCTAATTTGCTGCCAGCTAGTGGCCAATAAAGGAAAAGGCACTTTCTGCTTAATTGTATGCTCCTTAATTGAGTAGCTTACTCTTTTATTTGGGTTCATTTTGTGATCGCCAGGTATCTGGGGTGCATTAACTTCTTTTCTCATGTTGATATTTCTCTTTTTTGGTAGCCATCATGTCTCCGAAGAGAGTCCCAGTGCAGTCTGCCTTGACCGTTCCGCCTAAAAGAAAGAAGACGAATAAGCTTTAATCGTGCTTATTTCAATTCGCATGGTGTTTTTGGGTGTGCATCAGAATCACCCCCAACCAAACAAAAAAGGTGTTTTGGATTCTATCTACATAAAAAGAAGATGATAACGCTCTGATTGGGCTGATTTCAAATTGATGTTTTTGGGGTTAGAATGCACATTCACCCAAAAATCGCAGTGACATGTTTGTTATCAGCATAGGTGTTATCAGCATAGGTGTTTTGGTTCCATCGCAAAAGAAAGCTTGGATTATTCTTTCGGTGTTCATTCACTCACAAATAGCAGAGCGATGCGTAATAAGCTTAAACAAAGCCAAACAGGTTGTTTTGGGTTCCAGCTACATAGAAAGAAGCATCTTGGATTTCGCCTATTTCATGTCGTGTTCTTTGGTGTTAATGCACATTGACCCAGAAATCGCAAAGTGTATGTAATGAGACCAACATAAGAAAACGCCGTCTTTTCGCTTCCATATGCATAGAAAGAAGACGAATAAGCTTTCACAGGGCTTAATCAATTCTCATGGTGTTTTTTGGGTGTGCACCAGAATCGCCCCCAACCCAAGCAAAAAGGTGTTTTGGGTTCCATCTACATAAAAGGAAGACGAATAGGCTTTGATTGAGCTTATTTCAAATTGGTGTTTTCGGGGTTACAATACACATTTACCCAAAAATCGCAGAGTGAAATGTTTGTCATGAGCCCAAATTAAACATAGGTGTCTGGGTTCCATCTCAATAAAAAGAGGACGAATAAGCTTTGATTGTTCTTTCGTTGTTCATTCACCCACAAATAGCAAAGCGAAGTTTAATCAGCCAAAACAAAGCAAAACAGGTTCTTTTGCGGTCCATCTACATCGAAAGAAGAATCATGGCTTTCGCTTATTTCAAGTCGTGTTCTTTGGTGAAAATGCACATTGACTCAGAAATCGCACAGTGTATGTACTGAAACCAACATAAGAAAACACCGTCTTTTCGCTTCCCTATGAGTAGAAAGAAGACGAATAAGCTTTAATTGTGCTTATTTGAATTCGCATGGTGTTTTTTGGGTGTGCACCAGAATCACCCCCAACCAAAGCAAAAAGGTGTTTTGGGTTCCATCTTCATAAAAAGAAGATGATAACGCTCTGATTGGGCTTATTTCAAATTGGTGTTTTTGGGGTTAGAATGCACATTCACCCAAAAATTGCAGTGACATGTTTGTTATCAGCCCTAATCAAGCATAGGTGTTTTGGGTCAATCTCAATAGAAAGAGGACAAATAAGCTTTGATTTTTCTTTCGGTGTTCATTCAGCCACAAATAGCATAACGAAGTTTAATAAGTCTAAACTAGGCAAAAGAGTTTCTTTTGGGTTCCAACTACATAGTTGGAATAGTTCCAACTACATAGAACTACATAGTTCCAACTACATAGAAGAATCTTGCATTTCGCTCATTTCAATTTGGGTTCTTTGGTGTTAATGCACATTCACCCAGAAAACGCAAAGTTTATGTAATGAGACCAAAATAACAAAACAGCGTCTTTTTGCTTCCCTATGCATAGAAAGAATACGAATAAGCTTTGATTGGGCTTATTTCAATTCACATGTTGTTTTTTGGGTGTTCACCAGAATCAACCCAACCAAAGCAAAAAGGCCTTGTGGGTTCCATCTGCACTAAAAAAAGATGATAAAGCTCTGATTGGGCTTATTTCAAATTGGTGTTTTCATGTCGTGTTCTTTGGTGTTAATGCATATTGACCCAGAAATCGCAAAGTGTGTGTATTGAAACCAAAATATCAAAACACCGTCTTTTCACATGCATATGAGTAGAAAGAAGACGAATAAGCTTTAATTGTGCTTATTTCAATTCGCATGGTGTTTTTTTGGGTGTGCACCAGCATCACCCCCAACCAAACAAAAACGGTGTTTTGGATTCTATCTACATAAAAAGAAGATGATAACGCTCTGATTGGGCTGATTTCAAATTGATGTTTTTGGGGTTAGAATGCACATTCACCCAAAAATCGCAGTGACATGTTTGTTATCAGCATAGGTGTTATCAGCATAGGTGTTTTGGTTCCATCGCAAAAGAAAGCTTGGATTATTCTTTCGGTGTTCATTCACTCACAAATAGCAGAGCGATGCGTAATAAGCCAAACAGGTTGTTTTGGGTTCCAGCTACATAGAAAGAAGCATCTTGGATTTCGCCTATTTCATGTCCTTTGGTGTTAATGCACATTGACCCAGAAATCGCAATGTGTATGTAATGAGACCAACATTAGAAAACACCGTCTTTTCGCTTCCATATGTATGGAAAGAAGACGAATAAGCTTTCACAGGACTTATTTCAATTCTCATGGTGTTTTTTCGGTGTGCACCAGAATTGCCCCCAAAAAGGTGTTTTGGGTTCCATCTACATAAAAGGAAGACGAATAGGCTTTGATTGAGCTTATTTCAAATTGGTGTTTTCGGGGTTACAATGCACATTCACCCAAAAATCGCAGAGTGAAATGTTTGTCATGATAAAGCTCTGATTGGGCTTATTTCCAATTGTTGGTTTTGGGGTTAGAATGCACATTCACCCCGAAATCGCAGATGCTAAATGTTTGTTATCAGTCCAAATCAAGAATAGGTGTTTTGGTTCCATCTCAATAGAAAGAAGACGAATAAGCTTTAATTGTTCTTTCGGTGTTCATTCACCCACAAACAGCAAAGCGAGGTGTAGTAAGCCAAAACAAAGCAAAACAGGTTGTTTTGGCTTCCATCTACATAGAAAGAAGAATCTTGGATGTCACGTATTTCATGTCGTGTTCTTTGGTGTAAATGCACATTGATCCAGAAATCGCACAGTGTATGTGTCAGGGGTTCAGGAGCAGAGTCACAGGAGAGGGAAGAAACGGAGAGCGAGGGGGAGGAGTCGGAAGGAAATGTCAGCGGCGACAGTAGTCCGAGGTCTCTGAGCCTCTCCAGTGACTCGGAGGATTCACAGAAAGGGGCCCCCATGGTCAGGGCAAGGGGAGTGCCCAGGGGGACACCTCGGGAAGGAGGGGACTCAGAGAGTAGCAGCTGGAAATCCGGGCCAGCGTCCCCCCCAGAGTGCAGTAGGGGGGAGGAGTCCAAGGCATCGGGATCAGGGAGCGCGCAGGCAGAGGGAGAACGTGAGGCAGGACTGACCACACCCTCGTCAGGGAGCGAGGAAACGGTCATCCGGAAAGTAAAACGCGCGCGCGCGCCAAGTTCAAATGTACAGGAGGGCGGCAAGGTGGGCAGCCCGGGTAGGGAGCCAGGTCCTAAAGCCCGCCGAAGAGAGGGGGAGGAGTCAGAGGGGTCAAGCTCTGCTCGGAAGAGTCCAGGAGGAATGAGACCCCGGGGGGTAGTAAGACCCAGAGGAAGAGAGAGAGAAGGAAGAGGTGGAGTAAGATTAGAGTATTAAACTGGTGCACAGGGGGTGGAGATCCAGACAGAGCTTCGCCGGTCTAAAGTCCAGACGTAGGGCTGGGACGCTGAGACTTGTAAATGGAGACTATTCTTCAATAAAGACTTTGATACTGTACGATCGGCTAGCGTTGGTCCTTGGTGAGCTGGGACCCGGAGCCAGCTCTGACAGTAAGCTCTGTCTCCTTTTTTAAAAGTTTTGGCACCAAGAACCTCGCCACGTGAGTCGACGCAGCGAGGACAGAGGAGGGGTGCTTACAGAGCTCACAAAACTCAGGCAAGATGACGACGGAAGAGCAGATAAAAGCCCTGCAAGAAGCGGTGACGCACCTCAGCACGGAGGTAATTGCATCCAGG
The DNA here is from genome assembly GCF_965153285.1 of Podarcis tiliguerta. Taxonomy (NCBI): domain Eukaryota; kingdom Metazoa; phylum Chordata; class Lepidosauria; order Squamata; family Lacertidae; genus Podarcis; species Podarcis tiliguerta. Next base: position 97,650,987 of record NC_139539.1, read on the forward strand.
AAGAGAGAGGAGGAAATGGTTACCTCCTGCCGGGATCTCCAAGCCAGGTTGGACGTGCTTTCTAAACAGGGGCAAACGGGATACAAGGCAGAAGGCATCGGCTTGGGGAGGAGGGGAGGCAGCCTGGTATCGCATTTCGACGGGAGTTTGCAGCAGTACCCCAACTTCAGAGCAGACCTGCTGTTTGCGCTGGATCTCCTGGACAAAGACTTCAGAGATGAGAGAGAGAGAGTGGGGTTTATCCTGTCCCATTTGCATGGGGAAGCCAAAACGTGGCTGCGGAATCTATGGAGGGACAATGATCCAGCGCTCCAAGATGCGAAGGCTTTTATTAAAGCAATGGACTCATGCTTTTTATCAAAGGTAGACGTCGATATTGCCAGGAGGGACATACATGGACTTAAACAAGGCAAAGCCAGCGTGCGGCAGTACCATACTCGATTTTTCGGACTGGTTCATGCCCTGGGGTGGGAAAAAGATTCTGCGCCAGTCAGAGACCTCTTTTGGGAGGGGTTGAATGCAGATGTAAAAGCGGAGATTGGAAGAGGGGAGAGACCAAGGAGCACCCAGCAGGTAGTCCAGAGGGCTCTGGAGATCGGGGTGCATCTGGAAGAACGTCCTTGCAACAGGGAAGAAGGGCGTTGGGGAAGGGCACCAGCCAGAGCACCTCCCTTCTTTCCCAGAGAAGCAGCACGTGCGCACTCCACACCCTCGCAGGGAGGGGGAGAAGAGCCGATGGAGATAGGAGGTGCCAGGGCTCAGTCAGCTAACAGAGCCCTGACACCGGGAGCAGCCAAAACGAAGCCTCCTAGAGGGAACAGGAAGTGCTACATCTGCGACAGTGCTCAACACATGGCGAAAGAGTGTCCCCAGAGGCTCCACAAGCACACTGCAGCCTCGGCAACAGTCGCAGAAGCAGCTCAATTGAAAACGCAGCAACAGTTAAACGACGGAGTCTGGCTGGAGGAAGAGGTACTGGGGTCCAGCCAGACAAGTCAATGAAACAATCCCCAGCACTTTTGCAACCCACAGACCCCCTCCCACCCAAACCAGTGGTGCAGCTTACAGCGTCTCTCCAACTGCCCAATGGACGCACTCTGGAGGTGCCGATCACCATTGACTCCGGCAGCAACGCTGACTTTATAGGACTGGAATTCATTCAGCAGCACAATATACCACTGCTACCAGCCACACTGCCCCTGAACGTTGTCACGGTGGATGGCAGAGACTTGTTAGGGGGGCAGGTGGTGCAACAAACGCAACCAATGGTGATGCGGATCGGAAATCACCGAGAAGTCATCAGCTTTAACGTCACCCACCTGTCGGACACGCCTGTAGTCCTGGGCATGAGTTGGCTGCACAGGCACAGCCCAGCATTGGCGTGGTACCAACGCCAACTGACCTTCGGCTCCTCCTATTGCGCGGAACATTGCATCCTTCCTAGCCCGGAAGAAGGAGGGGACGACCCGCAGCTACAATTAGGCACGCTGCAAGCAGTGCCGCGCAAGTACGCAGCGTTTTTGGAGGTTTTCTGCGAGAAGGAAGCGGACAAGCTGCCTCCCCACAGGCCCTATGACTGCAAGATTGACCTCCTGCCAGGAGCGACGCTGCCAGCCGGGAAACTGTATTCCATGTCTGAGGACGAGCTGCAGGAGCTCAAGGAGTTCATAGACCTCAACTTGAAGCGCGGTTTCATCCGGGAGTCGAAGGCAGCGGGGGGCAGTCCTGTATTCTTTGTGAAGAAAAGGGACACGCCCCAAAAAAGACTTGTGGTAGACTTCAGGCTCTTAAATTCAAAGACCAAGCCCGCGGCCTTTCCCATGCCCAAGATAGATGACCTGCTGGCGACGGCGAGGAAAGGACGCGTTTTTACAAAGTTGGATCTGCGAGGGGCGTACAACCTGATTCGCATACGGGAAGGAGACGAGTGGAAGACTGCCATGTTCACGCCCCTGGGCACATATGAATACAGAGTTATGCCCTTCGGTTTACAAAATGGCGCCCACTGTTTTCAAGCTTTCATGCATCATGTCCTGGCGGGTCTCCTCTACAAGACATGCGTCTGCTTCTTGGACGACATCCTGATATTCTCAGAATCTGAGGAGACCCACGAGAGAGACGTCAAGGAAGTTCTGCAGAGACTGCAGGAGCATCGACTGTATGCCAAGCTGGAGAAGTGCCAGTTCGACAGGAAGGAGGTGGATTTCCTGGGCTACAAGCTGTCGGACAAGGGGCTTGCCATGGACAGCGCCAAGGTTCGCGCAGTGTTGGACTGGAAGAGCCCGCGCAATCGGAAGGAGGTCCAGCGGTTTGTGGGGTTCGCCAACTTTTACCGCAAGTTCATCAAGGGGTTCGCGATGCAGACGGCGGCCATTACGGACACGCTCAGCTCTAAGAAGAAGAAGTTCATCTGGACGGAGCAAGCGGAGCAGTCCTTTCAGGACCTTAAGCGTCTCTTCTCGTCCGAAGGGCAGCTACTGCATGTGAATCCCAGCAAACCGCTGAGGGTTGAAACAGACGCCTCAGACAGAGCCGTGGGCGCCGTACTGTTGCAAGAGGACCCGCATGGGGACTGGAGACCGTGTGCCTTCTACTCTAGGAAGCTCAGCAAGTCGGAGCAAAACTACACCATCTGGGACAGGGAGTTGCTGGCCATTCATGCAGCATTCAAGGCGTGGCGGCACTTCCTCGTCGGGGCCAAGCACACCGTGCAGGTTCGCACGGATCATAAGAACCTGGAGTACTGGCGCACGGCAAGATTCCTAAACCAGCGGCACATCAGATGGGCGGAATTTTTCGCGGATTTCGACTTCAGGATAGAATACATCCCAGGCGACAACAACATCATGGCGGATGCACTGTCCAGGAAGCCGCAATACCTTGAAGAGGCGGCACCAGCAGCGGCCAAGCACATTTTCGCTCCGAAAGCGTGGGCGTGCGCTGCAGCAACCGTGGACTTGGAGGCGGTCCGTCGAGCACTGCAGGGGGACCCCTTTGCACAAGCCAAGATGGAGGAGGTGCACAAGGGCACGGTGAAGGACGACGAGTTCCAAGTACGAGACGGATTGCTCATCCGCAGAGGAGCTCTCTATGTACCGGGAGACGACCTCCGGGCGAAGGTACTGCAGCAGTTACACGACGCACCCAACGCCGGGCACTTTGGCAAGGAGAAGACGGCAGACCTCGTTGCCAGGGATTTTTGGTGGCCCAAGATGCGGGGGGAAGTCGCGGAGTACGTCTCGAGGTGCGACACCTGCCAAAGGGCCAAGTCAGTGCACAAACCTCCGGCGGGACTGCTCGAACCGCTGCAGACTCCGAGCGAACCGTGGGAGAGGGTGGCCCTGGACTTTGTCACGGATTTACCCAGCTCAAGGGGTAAAACGGCAGTGCTAGTGGTGGTGGACATGTTCACTAAAATGGCCCACTTCATTCCGTGCGCGAAGGTGGCCACGGCAGAACAGACCGCCAAGCTGTTCATAGACCACGTCTTCAGAGTGCATGGACTGCCACGGTCTATTTTGTCCGACAGGGGGCGCCAGTTCATTTCGAGCTTCTGGCAGAAGCTGATGGGTTTCCTGAATGTCAAGATCAACCTAGCGTCGGCGAGACACCCGCAGACCAACGGACAAGCGGAGCGCGTCAACGCCGTCATGCAGCAGTACCTGAGATGCTATGCAAATCAACAGCCGACGACATGGGTGGACTACCTGCCGCTCGCTGAGTTCGCTTACAACAACACGAAGCACGTGTCCACAGGGGTGACGCCGTTCTTCGCCAACAACGGGAGGCATCCCAGAACCTTCCCGGGATTAGAGAGACTGGGGGAGGGGGAGCCACAGGCAGCGGAAGTCTTGGCGGCGGAATTGCAGGAAGTCCACGAGCAGCTTAGGAGGCAGTTAGAGCTAGCAAAGCACGCATACAAACTGCAGGCTGACAAGCACAGGAGGGTTGGTGAAGACATACAGGTGGGAGACTGGGTGTGGTTAGCGGCCCACGCAGTGCCGACAAGATCCTTAGCTAAGAAGAAACTCGGACATAAGCAGCTAGGACCTTACCTAGTTGAGGCACAGATCAATCCGGTGGCCTTCCGGTTGACACTTCCGGAAGGATCCAGAATGCACCCAGTATTCCATAGGTCGGTGCTCACGCCCTACAAAGCACCTCACCGATTTCAGGCGCAGGGCACGGCATCAGACCAGTATAAGGAGATCCCCCCAAGGAGGGAGTCGCCAAGAAGGGAACCCATCAACCAGGTCACAGAGATTTTGGACTCGAGATGGGGGGAAGAGGGAGTAGAATATTTTCTCGCAAGGGAAGGTACCCCGGCCAGCGCCAGCAGTTGGGTGCCGGACTATGCCCTGGACGAGCCTCTCCTCAAAGAGGAGTTTCATGCCTTGTTCCCACACAGGCCCATGCCAGCCGAGTATTTCGACGACTGGCTTTTCACACCCACGCTTTCTACCAGCACGTTCCAGGGATTCACCTCGGACGAAGAACCAACTTTAGAAACACGTTCACCGGAGGGCTCGCCCTCGGGGTTTGCCTCAGACCGCTCCTTTTGGTGGGACAATCGAGGAGAGGAGAGGTGGCTGAGGGGCCCTTGGCAGGCAACGGACCCAGAGGGGAACGAGGGTGAGAGGGACATGGACATGATGGGGGAGGACGTTGGGTTCGAGCATGGCGGCACGGAGATGGAAGCAGAGGAGAACGAGGTCGGCGACGACATGGAGGACGAGCCGGATTTCTCTAACTGGATGCACGCCACGGGGGACGAACTGTATCCACCATTCACCCCCACAACGACGGAGCACCCAGCACCCCCGCCGGAGGAAGGGGAGGGGGGAAGGGGGGGCTTCGAGGGGGGGATGGATGTCAGGGGTTCAGGAGCAGAGTCACAGGAGAGGGAAGAAACGGAGAGCGAGGGGGAGGAGTCGGAAGGAAATGTCAGCGGCGACAGTAGTCCGAGGTCTCTGAGCCTCTCCAGTGACTCGGAGGATTCACAGAAAGGGGCCCCCATGGTCAGGGCAAGGGGAGTGCCCAGGGGGACACCTCGGGAAGGAGGGGACTCAGAGAGTAGCAGCTGGAAATCCGGGCCAGCGTCCCCCCCAGAGTGCAGTAGGGGGGAGGAGTCCAAGGCATCGGGATCAGGGAGCGCGCAGGCAGAGGGAGAACGTGAGGCAGGACTGACCACACCCTCGTCAGGGAGCGAGGAAACGGTCATCCGGAAAGTAAAACGCGCGCGCGCGCCAAGTTCAAATGTACAGGAGGGCGGCAAGGTGGGCAGCCCGGGTAGGGAGCCAGGTCCTAAAGCCCGCCGAAGAGAGGGGGAGGAGTCAGAGGGGTCAAGCTCTGCGTCGGAAGAGTCCAGGAGGAATGAGACCCCGGGGGGTAGTAAGACCCAGAGGAAGAGAGAGAGAAGGAAGAGGTGGAGTAAGATTAGAGTATTAAACTGGTGCACAGGGGGTGGAGATCCAGACAGAGCTTCGCCGGTCTAAAGTCCAGACGTAGGGCTGGGACGCTGAGACTTGTAAATGGAGACTATTCTTCAATAAAGACTTTGATACTGTACGATCGGCTAGCGTTGGTCCTTGGTGAGCTGGGACCCGGAGCCAGCTCTGACAGTATGTAATGAGACCAATATAACACAACACTGTCTTTTCGCTTCCATGTGCGTAGAAAGAAGAGGAATAAGCTTTGATTGTGCTTATTTCAATTTGCATGGTGGTTTTTGGGTGTGCACCAGAATCAGCCCCAACCCAAGCAAAAAGGTGTTTTGGACTCTATCTACATAAAAAGAAGATGATAACGCTCTGATTGGGCTGATTTCAAATTGGTCTTTTGGGGGTTAGAATGCACATTGACCCAGAAATCGCAAAGTGTGTGTAATGAGACCAAATAAAGCATAGGTGTTTTGGTTCCATCGCAATAGAAAGCTTCGATAGTTCTTTCGGTGTTCATTCACTCACAAAGCGTGTTCTCCTTGCACGAGGCTAGGGCTTCCTCTTTTCGCCCATGCATCGGATTGATCACAGCGAAGGGAGATGGTTGTATTTTTCTACTAATTACCCATTATCCTTGTGTCTTTGGCCTGCTTTAATTGCGTTAGTTCGATTTAATTCTTAATTTTGTCCTTTGATTAAGTTTCCTCTGTGTAATAATTATTAATTTTATTTTAATTTTCCCTCTCTCCTTCTAAAATTTTTACCCTTCATTCCCACCCCCCTTAGTCCTTTAATTTTCCCCTATCCCCCCTCCCCCCCCACTGTAGCTTACCTTAACGTTCGGAGGCACTAGGCCTCTGCGAAGTGCGCCCAGCCGCAGGGGCGCAGCTGCCTAGGCCTGGCTCCTGGTTGGACGAAGGGCCTTTTTTCGGCAGCGCCTGGTACCGTGCCGCAGCGGGGGGTGCCTCCAGCTCTGCTGGGCCTTCTTAGGCTTTCCCGAGCCCCCCCCCCCCCCGCCGATTTCCGAGGCCGGATTCGGCCTTCTTTTGTCCTTGGCAGCCCTCCCTGCGAAGCGGGGAGGCCTGGTGTCTTGCGGGGCTGCAGGGAGGCAGGCGCGGCCTAACTTGGGCCTGGGTGCAGGCCCATTGTGTTCAGCTGCCTTTCCCTGCTGCGTTTTGGCGGGAACGCCATTTTCCAGGCTTAAATTGCTCACGCAGGCCATCTAGTGGCCGTTCTGAGCATTGCAGCCTCCCTGATTTAATTATAAAGAAATACTTTAGACTGTTAACTGCTGCCACTTTGTGGACATTCTGTGCATTGCAGCCTGTTGTTTTATTTGAGTACAGGGAAGCTAATTTGCTGCCAGCTAGTGGCCAATAAAGGAAAAGGCACTTTCTGCTTAATTGTATGCTCCTTAATTGAGTAGCTTACTCTTTTATTTGGGTTCATTTTGTGATCGCCAGGTATCTGGGGTGCATTAACTTCTTTTCTCATGTTGATATTTCTCTTTTTTGGTAGCCATCATGTCTCCGAAGAGAGTCCCAGTGCAGTCTGCCTTGACCGTTCCGCCTAAAAGAAAGAAGACGAATAAGCTTTAATCGTGCTTATTTCAATTCGCATGGTGTTTTTGGGTGTGCATCAGAATCACCCCCAACCAAACAAAAAAGGTGTTTTGGATTCTATCTACATAAAAAGAAGATGATAACGCTCTGATTGGGCTGATTTCAAATTGATGTTTTTGGGGTTAGAATGCACATTCACCCAAAAATCGCAGTGACATGTTTGTTATCAGCATAGGTGTTATCAGCATAGGTGTTTTGGTTCCATCGCAAAAGAAAGCTTGGATTATTCTTTCGGTGTTCATTCACTCACAAATAGCAGAGCGATGCGTAATAAGCTTAAACAAAGCCAAACAGGTTGTTTTGGGTTCCAGCTACATAGAAAGAAGCATCTTGGATTTCGCCTATTTCATGTCGTGTTCTTTGGTGTTAATGCACATTGACCCAGAAATCGCAAAGTGTATGTAATGAGACCAACATAAGAAAACGCCGTCTTTTCGCTTCCATATGCATAGAAAGAAGACGAATAAGCTTTCACAGGGCTTAATCAATTCTCATGGTGTTTTTTGGGTGTGCACCAGAATCGCCCCCAACCCAAGCAAAAAGGTGTTTTGGGTTCCATCTACATAAAAGGAAGACGAATAGGCTTTGATTGAGCTTATTTCAAATTGGTGTTTTCGGGGTTACAATACACATTTACCCAAAAATCGCAGAGTGAAATGTTTGTCATGAGCCCAAATTAAACATAGGTGTCTGGGTTCCATCTCAATAAAAAGAGGACGAATAAGCTTTGATTGTTCTTTCGTTGTTCATTCACCCACAAATAGCAAAGCGAAGTTTAATCAGCCAAAACAAAGCAAAACAGGTTCTTTTGCGGTCCATCTACATCGAAAGAAGAATCATGGCTTTCGCTTATTTCAAGTCGTGTTCTTTGGTGAAAATGCACATTGACTCAGAAATCGCACAGTGTATGTACTGAAACCAACATAAGAAAACACCGTCTTTTCGCTTCCCTATGAGTAGAAAGAAGACGAATAAGCTTTAATTGTGCTTATTTGAATTCGCATGGTGTTTTTTGGGTGTGCACCAGAATCACCCCCAACCAAAGCAAAAAGGTGTTTTGGGTTCCATCTTCATAAAAAGAAGATGATAACGCTCTGATTGGGCTTATTTCAAATTGGTGTTTTTGGGGTTAGAATGCACATTCACCCAAAAATTGCAGTGACATGTTTGTTATCAGCCCTAATCAAGCATAGGTGTTTTGGGTCAATCTCAATAGAAAGAGGACAAATAAGCTTTGATTTTTCTTTCGGTGTTCATTCAGCCACAAATAGCATAACGAAGTTTAATAAGTCTAAACTAGGCAAAAGAGTTTCTTTTGGGTTCCAACTACATAGAAAGAAGAATCTTGCATTTCGCTCATTTCAATTTGGGTTCTTTGGTGTTAATGCACATTCACCCAGAAAACGCAAAGTTTATGTAATGAGACCAAAATAACAAAACAGCGTCTTTTTGCTTCCCTATGCATAGAAAGAATACGAATAAGCTTTGATTGGGCTTATTTCAATTCACATGTGGTTTTTTGGGTGTTCACCAGAATCAACCCAACCAAAGCAAAAAGGCCTTGTGGGTTCCATCTGCACTAAAAAAAGATGATAAAGCTCTGATTGGGCTTATTTCATATTGGTGTTTTCATGTCGTGTTCTTTGGTGTTAATGCATATTGACCCAGAAATCGCAAAGTGTGTGTATTGAAACCAAAATATCAAAACACCGTCTTTTCACATGCATATGAGTAGAAAGAAGACGAATAAGCTTTAATTGTGCTTATTTCAATTCGCATGGTGTTTTTTTGGGTGTGCACCAGCATCACCCCCAACCAAACAAAAAAGGTGTTTTGGATTCTATCTTCATAAAAAGAAGATGATAACGCTCTGATTGGGCTTATTTCAAATTGGTGTTTTTGGGGTTAGAATGCACATTCACCCAAAAATTGCAGTGACATGTTTGTTATCAGCCCTAATCAAGCATAGGTGTTTTGGGTCAATCTCAATAGAAAGAGGACAAATAAGCTTTGATTTTTCTTTCGGTGTTCATTCAGCCACAAATAGCATAACGAAGTTTAATAAGTCTAAACTAGGCAAAAGAGTTTCTTTTGGGTTCCAACTACATAGAAAGAAGAATCTTGCATTTCGCTCATTTCAATTTGGGTTCTTTGGTGTTAATGCACATTCACCCAGAAAACGCAAAGTTTATGTAATGAGACCAAAATAACAAAACAGCGTCTTTTTGCTTCCCTATGCATAGGTGTTTTCATGTCGTGTTCTTTGGTGTTAATGCATATTGACCCAGAAATCGCAAAGTGTGTGTATTGAAACCAAAATATCAAAACACCGTCTTTTCACATGCATATGAGTAGAAAGAAGACGAATAAGCTTTAATTGTGCTTATTTCAATTCGCATGGTGTTTTTTTGGGTGTGCACCAGCATCACCCCCAACCAAACAAAAAAGGTGTTTTGGATTCTATCTTCATAAAAAGAAGATGATAACGCTCTGATTGGGCTTATTTCAAATTGGTGTTTTTGGGGTTAGAATGCACATTCACCCAAAAATGGCAGTGACATGTTTGTTATCAGCCCTAATCAAGCATAGGTGTTTTGGGTCAATCTCAATAGAAAGAGGACAAATAAGCTTTGATTTTTCTTTCGGTGTTCATTCAGCCACAAATAGCATAACGAAGTTTAATAAGTCTAAACTAGGCAAAAGAGTTTCTTTTGGGTTCCAACTACATAGAAAGAAGAATCTTGCATTTCGCTCATTTCAATTTGGGTTCTTTGGTGTTAATGCACATTCACCCAGAAAACGCAAAGTTTATGTAATGAGACCAAAATAACAAAACAGCGTCTTTTTGCTTCCCTATGCATAGGTGTTTTCATGTCGTGTTCTTTGGTGTTAATGCATATTGACCCAGAAATCGCAAAGTGTGTGTATTGAAACCAAAATATCAAAACACCGTCTTTTCACATGCATATGAGTAGAAAGAAGACGAATAAGCTTTAATTGTGCTTATTTCAATTCGCATGGTGTTTTTTTGGGTGTGCACCAGCATCACCCCCAACCAAACAAAAAAGGTGTTTTGGATTCTATCTTCATAAAAAGAAGATGATAACGCTCTGATTGGGCTTATTTCAAATTGGTGTTTTTGGGGTTAGAATGCACATTCACCCAAAAATTGCAGTGACATGTTTGTTATCAGCCCTAATCAAGCATAGGTGTTTTGGGTCAATCTCAATAGAAAGAGGACAAATAAGCTTTGATTTTTCTTTCGGTGTTCATTCAGCCACAAATAGCATAACGAAGTTTAATAAGTCTAAACTAGGCAAAAGAGTTTCTTTTGGGTTCCAACTACATAGAAAGAAGAATCTTGCATTTCGCTCATTTCAATTTGGGTTCTTTGGTGTTAATGCACATTCACCCAGAAAACGCAAAGTTTATGTAATGAGACCAAAATAACAAAACAGCGTCTTTTTGCTTCCCTATGCATAGGTGTTTTCATGTCGTGTTCTTTGGTGTTAATGCATATTGACCCAGAAATCGCAAAGTGTGTGTATTGAAACCAAAATATCAAAACACCGTCTTTTCACATGCATATGAGTAGAAAGAAGACGAATAAGCTTTAATTGTGCTTATTTCAATTCGCATGGTGTTTTTTTGGGTGTGCACCAGCATCACCCCCAACCAAACAAAAAAGGTGTTTTGGATTCTATCTTCATAAAAAGAAGATGATAACGCTCTGATTGGGCTTATTTCAAATTGGTGTTTTTGGGGTTAGAATGCACATTCACCCCAAAATGGCAGTGACATGTTTGTTATCAGCCCTAATCAAGCATAGGTGTTTTGGGTCAATCTCAATAGAAAGAGGACAAATAAGCTTTGATTTTTCTTTCGGTGTTCATTCAGCCACAAATAGCATAACGAAGTTTAATAAGTCTAAACTAGGCAAAAGAGTTTCTTTTGGGTTCCAACTACATAGTTGGAATAGTTCCAACTACATAGAACTACATAGTTCCAACTACATAGAAGAATCTTGCATTTCGCTCATTTCAATTTGGGTTCTTTGGTGTTAATGCACATTCACCCAGAAAACGCAAAGTTTATGTAATGAGACCAAAATAACAAAACAGCGTCTTTTTGCTTCCCTATGCATAGAAAGAATACGAATAAGCTTTGATTGGGCTTATTTCAATTCACATGTTGTTTTTTGGGTGTTCACCAGAATCAACCCAACCAAAGCAAAAAGGCCTTGTGGGTTCCATCTGCACTAAAAAAAGATGATAAAGCTCTGATTGGGCTTATTTCAAATTGGTGTTTTCATGTCGTGTTCTTTGGTGTTAATGCATATTGACCCAGAAATCGCAAAGTGTGTGTATTGAAACCAAAATATCAAAACACCGTCTTTTCACATGCATATGAGTAGAAAGAAGACGAATAAGCTTTAATTGTGCTTATTTCAATTCGCATGCTGTTTTTTTGGGTGTGCACCAGCATCACCCCCAACCAAACAAAAACGGTGTTTTGGATTCTATCTACATAAAAAGAAGATGATAACGCTCTGATTGGGCTGATTTCAAATTGATGTTTTTGGGGTTAGAATGCACATTCACCCAAAAATCGCAGTGACATGTTTGTTATCAGCATAGGTGTTATCAGCATAGGTGTTTTGGTTCCATCGCAAAAGAAAGCTTGGATTATTCTTTCGGTGTTCATTCACTCACAAATAGCAGAGCGATGCGTAATAAGCTTAAACAAAGCCAAACAGGTTGTTTTGGGTTCCAGCTACATAGAAAGAAGCATCTTGGATTTCGCCTATTTCATGTCCTTTGGTGTTAATGCACATTGACCCAGAAATCGCAATGTGTATGTAATGAGACCAACATTAGAAAACACCGTCTTTTCGCTCCCATATGTATGGAAAGAAGACGAATAAGCTTTCACAGGACTTATTTCAATTCTCATGGTGTTTTTTCGGTGTGCACCAGAATTGCCCCCAAAAAGGTGTTTTGGGTTCCATCTACATAAAAGGAAGACGAATAGGCTTTGATTGAGCTTATTTCAAATTGGTGTTTTCGGGGTTACAATGCACATTCACCCAAAAATCGCAGAGTGAAATGTTTGTCATGATAAAGCTCTGATTGGGCTTATTTCTAATTGTTGGTTTTGGGGTTAGAATGCACATTCACCCCGAAATCACAGATGCTAAATGTTTGTTATCAGTCCAAATCAAGAATAGGTGTTTTGGTTCCATCTCAATAGAAAGAAGACGAATAAGCTTTAATTGTTCTTTCGGTGTTCATTCACCCACAAACAGCAAAGCGAGGTGTAGTAAGCCAAAACAAAGCAAAACAGGTTGTTTTGGCTTCCATCTACATAGAAAGAAGAATCTTGGATGTCACGTATTTCATGTCGTGTTCTTTGGTGTAAATGCACATTGATCCAGAAATCGCACAGTGTATGTAATGAGACCAATATAACACAACACTGTCTTTTCGCTTCCATGTGCGTAGAAAGAAGAGGAATAAGCTTTGATTGTGCTTATTTCAATTTGCATGGTGGTTTTTGGGTGTGCACCAGAATCAGCCCCAACCCAAGCAAAAAGGTGTTTTGGACTCTATCTACATAAAAAGAAGATGATAACGCTCTGATTGGGCTGATTTCAAATTGGTCTTTTGGGGGTTAGAATGCACATTGACCCAGAAATCGCAAAGTGTGTGTAATGAGACCAAATAAAGCATAGGTGTTTTGGTTCCATCGCAATAGAAAGCTTCGATAGTTTTTCGGTGTTCATTCACTCACAAAGCGTGTTCTCCTTGCACGAGGCTAGGGCTTCCTCTTTTCGCCCATGCATCGGATTGATCACAGCGAAGGGAGATGGTTGTATTTTTCTACTAATTACCCATTATCCTTGTGTCTTTGGCCTGCTTTAATTGCGTTAGCTCGATTTAATTCTTAATTTTGTCCTTTGATTAAGTTTCCTCTGTGTAATAATTATTAATTTTATTTTAATTTTCCCTCTCTCCTTCTAAAATTTTTACCCTTCATTCCCACCCCCCTTAGTCCTTTAATTTTCCCCTATCCCCCCTCCCCCCCCACTGTAGCTTACCTTAACGTTCGGAGGCACTAGGCCTCTGCGAAGTGCGCCCAGCCGCAGGGGCGCAGCTGCCTAGGCCTGGCTCCTGGTTGGACGAAGGGCCTTTTTTCGGCAGCGCCTGGTACCGTGCCGCAGCGGGGGGTGCCTCCAGCTCTGCTGGGCCTTCTTAGGCTTTCCCGAGCCCCCCCCCCGCCGATTTCCGAGGCCGGATTCGGCCTTCTTTTGTCCTTGGCAGCCCTCCCCGCGAAGCGGGGAGGCCTGGTGTCTTGCGGGGCTGCAGGGAGGCAGGCGCGGCCTAACTTGGGCCTGGGTGCAGGCCCATTGTGTTCAGCTGCCTTTCCCTGCTGCGTTTTGGCGGGAACGCCATTTTCCAGGCTTAAATTGCTCACGCAGGCCATCTAGTGGCCGTTCTGAGCATTGCAGCCTCCCTGATTTAATTATAAAGAAATACTTTAGACTGTTAACTGCTGCCACTTTGTGGACATTCTGTGCATTGCAGCCTGTTGTTTTATTTGAGTACAGGGAAGCTAATTTGCTGCCAGCTAGTGGCCAATAAAGGAAAAGGCACTTTCTGCTTAATTGTATGCTCCTTAATTGAGTAGCTTACTCTTTTATTTGGGTTCATTTTGTGATCGCCAGGTATCTGGGGTGCATTAACTTCTTTTCTCATGTTGATATTTCTCTTTTTTGGTAGCCATCATGTCTCCGAAGAGAGTCCCAGTGCAGTCTGCCTTGACCGTTCCGCCTAAAAGAAAGAAGACGAATAAGCTTTAATCGTGCTTATTTCAATTCGCATGGTGTTTTTGGGTGTGCATCAGAATCACCCCCAACCAAACAAAAAAGGTGTTTTGGATTCTATCTACATAAAAAGAAGATGATAACGCTCTGATTGGGCTGATTTCAAATTGATGTTTTTGGGGTTAGAATGCACATTCACCCAAAAATCGCAGTGACATGTTTGTTATCAGCATAGGTGTTATCAGCATAGGTGTTTTGGTTCCATCGCAAAAGAAAGCTTGGATTATTCTTTCGGTGTTCATTCACTCACAAATAGCAGAGCGATGCGTAATAAGCTTAAACAAAGCCAAACAGGTTGTTTTGGGTTCCAGCTACATAGAAAGAAGCATCTTGGATTTCGCCTATTTCATGTCGTGTTCTTTGGTGTTAATGCACATTGACCCAGAAATCGCAAAGTGTTTGTAATGAGACCAACATAAGAAAACGCCGTCTTTTCGCTTCCATATGCATAGAAAGAAGACGAATAAGCTTTCACAGGGCTTAATCAATTCTCATGGTGTTTTTTGGGTGTGCACCAGAATCGCCCCCAACCCAAGCAAAAAGGTGTTTTGGGTTCCATCTACATAAAAGGAAGACGAATAGGCTTTGATTGAGCTTATTTCAAATTGGTGTTTTCGGGGTTACAATGCACATTTACCCAAAAATCGCAGAGTGAAATGTTTGTCATGAGCCCAAATTAAACATAGGTGTCTGGGTTCCATCTCAATAAAAAGAGGACGAATAAGCTTTGATTGTTCTTTCGTTGTTCATTCACCCACAAATAGCAAAGCGAAGTTTAATCAGCCAAAACAAAGCAAAACAGGTTCTTTTGCGGTCCATCTACATCGAAAGAAGAATCATGGCTTTCGCTTATTTCAAGTCGTGTTCTTTGGTGAAAATGCACATTGACTCAGAAATCGCACAGTGTATGTACTGAAACCAACATAAGAAAACACCGTCTTTTCGCTTCCCTATGAGTAGAAAGAAGACGAATAAGCTTTAATTGTGCTTATTTGAATTCGCATGGTGTTTTTTGGGTGTGCACCAGAATCACCCCCAACCAAAGCAAAAAGGTGTTTTGGGTTCCATCTTCATAAAAAGAAGATGATAACGCTCTGATTGGGCTTATTTCAAATTGGTGTTTTTGGGGTTAGAATGCACATTCACCCAAAAATTGCAGTGACATGTTTGTTATCAGCCCTAATCAAGCATAGGTGTTTTGGGTCAATCTCAATAGAAAGAGGACAAATAAGCTTTGATTTTTCTTTCGGTGTTCATTCAGCCACAAATAGCATAACGAAGTTTAATAAGTCTAAACTAGGCAAAAGAGTTTCTTTTGGGTTCCAACTACATAGAAAGAAGAATCTTGCATTTCGCTCATTTCAATTTGGGTTCTTTGGTGTTAATGCACATTCACCCAGAAAACGCAAAGTTTATGTAATGAGACCAAAATAACAAAACAGCGTCTTTTTGCTTCCCTATGCATAGAAAGAATACGAATAAGCTTTGATTGGGCTTATTTCAATTCACATGTTGTTTTTTGGGTGTTCACCAGAATCAACCCAACCAAAGCAAAAAGGCCTTGTGGGTTCCATCTGCACTAAAAAAAGATGATAAAGCTCTGATTGGGCTTATTTCAAATTGGTGTTTTCATGTCGTGTTCTTTGGTGTTAATGCATATTGACCCAGAAATCGCAAAGTGTGTGTATTGAAACCAAAATATCAAAACACCGTCTTTTCACATGCATATGAGTAGAAAGAAGACGAATAAGCTTTAATTGTGCTTATTTCAATTCGCATGGTGTTTTTTTGGGTGTGCACCAGCATCACCCCCAACCAAACAAAAACGGTGTTTTGGATTCTATCTACATAAAAAGAAGATGATAACGCTCTGATTGGGCTGATTTCAAATTGATGTTTTTGGGGTTAGAATGCACATTCACCCAAAAATCGCAGTGACATGTTTGTTATCAGCATAGGTGTTATCAGCATAGGTGTTTTGGTTCCATCGCAAAAGAAAGCTTGGATTATTCTTTCGGTGTTCATTCACTCACAAATAGCAGAGCGATGCGTAATAAGCTTAAACAAAGCCAAACAGGTTGTTTTGGGTTCCAGCTACATAGAAAGAAGCATCTTGGATTTCGCCTATTTCATGTCGTGTTCTTTGGTGTTAATGCACATTGACCCAGAAATCGCAATGTGTATGTAATGAGACCAACATTAGAAAACACCGTCTTTTCGCTTCCATATGTATGGAAAGAAGACGAATAAGCTTTCACAGGACTTATTTCAATTCTCATGGTGTTTTTTCGGTGTGCACCAGAATTGCCCCCAAAAAGGTGTTTTGGGTTCCATCTACATAAAAGGAAGACGAATAGGCTTTGATTGAGCTTATTTCAAATTGGTGTTTTCGGGGTTACAATGCACCTTCACCCAAAAATCGCAGAGTGAAATGTTTGTCATGATAAAGCTCTGATTGGGCTTATTTCCAATTGTTGGTTTTGGGGTTAGAATGCACATTCACCCCGAAATCGCAGATGCTAAATGTTTGTTATCAGTCCAAATCAAGAATAGGTGTTTTGGTTCCATCTCAATAGAAAGAAGACGAATAAGCTTTAATTGTTCTTTCGGTGTTCATTCACCCACAAACAGCAAAGCGAGGTGTAGTAAGCCAAAACAAAGCAAAACAGGTTGTTCTGGCTTCCATCTACATAGAAAGAAGAATCTTGGATGTCACGTATTTCATGTCGTGTTCTTTGGTGTAAATGCACATTGATCCAGAAATCGCACAGTGTATGTAATGAGACCAATATAACACAACACTGTCTTTTCGCTTCCATGTGCGTAGAAAGAAGAGGAATAAACTTTGATTGTGCTTATTTCAATTTGCATGGTGGTTTTTGGGTGTGCACCAGAATCAGCCCCAACCCAAGCAAAAAGGTGTTTTGGACTCTATCTACATAAAAAGAAGATGATAACGCTCTGATTGGGCTGATTTCAAATTGGTCTTTTGGGGGTTAGAATGCACATTGACCCAGAAATCGCAAAGTGTGTGTAATGAGACCAAATAAAGCATAGGTGTTTTGGTTCCATCGCAATAGAAAGCTTCGATAGTTCTTTCGGTGTTCATTCACTCACAAAGCGTGTTCTCCTTGCACGAGGCTAGGGCTTCCTCTTTTCGCCCATGCATCGGATTGATCACAGCGAAGGGAGATGGTTGTATTTTTCTACTAATTACCCATTATCCTTGTGTCTTTGGCCTGCTTTAATTGCGTTAGCTCGATTTAATTCTTAATTTTGTCCTTTGATTAAGTTTCCTCTGTGTAATAATTATTAATTTTATTTTAATTTTCCCTCTCTCCTTCTAAAATTTTTACCCTTCATTCCCACCCCCCTTAGTCCTTTAATTTTCCCCTATCCCCCCTCCCCCCCCCCACTGTAGCTTACCTTAACGTTCGGAGGCACTAGGCCTCTGCGAAGTGCGCCCAGCCGCAGGGGCGCAGCTGCCTAGGCCTGGCTCCTGGTTGGACGAAGGGCCTTTTTTCGGCAGCGCCTGGTACCGTGCCGCAGCGGGGGGTGCCTCCAGCTCTGCTGGGCCTTCTTAGGCTTTCCCGAGCCCCCCCCCCCCGCCGATTTCCGAGGCCGGATTCGGCCTTCTTTTGTCCTTGGCAGCCCTCCCTGCGAAGCGGGGAGGCCTGGTGTCTTGCGGGGCTGCAGGGAGGCAGGCGCGGCCTAACTTGGGCCTGGGTGCAGGCCCATTGTGTTCAGCTGCCTTTCCCTGCTGCGTTTTGGCGGGAACGCCATTTTCCAGGCTTAAATTGCTCACGCAGGCCATCTAGTGGCCGTTCTGAGCATTGCAGCCTCCCTGATTTAATTATGAAGAAATACTTTAGACTGTTAACTGCTGCCACTTTGTGGACATTCTGTGCATTGCAGCCTGTTGTTTTATTTGAGTACAGGAAAGCTAATTTGCTGCCAGCTAGTGGCCAATAAAGGAAAAGGCACTTTCTGCTTAATTGTATGCTCCTTAATTGAGTAGCTTACTCTTTTATTTGGGTTCATTTTGTGATCGCCAGGTATCTGGGGAGCATTAACTTCTTTTCTCATGTTGATATTTCTCTTTTTTGGTAGCCATCATGTCTCCGAAGAGAGTCCCAGTGCAGTCTGCCTTGACCGTTCCGCCTAAAAGAAAGAAGACGAATAAGCTTTAATCGTGCTTATTTCAATTCGCATGGTGTTTTTGGGTGTGCATCAGAATCACCCCCAACCAAACAAAAAAGGTGTTTTGGATTCTATCTACATAAAAAGAAGATGATAACGCTCTGATTGGGCTGATTTCAAATTGATGTTTTTGGGGTTAGAATGCACATTCACCCAAAAATCGCAGTGACATGTTTGTTATCAGCATAGATGTTATCAGCATAGGTGTTTTGGTTCCATCGCAAAAGAAAGCTTGGATTATTCTTTCGGTGTTCATTCACTCACAAATAGCAGAGCGATGCGTAATAAGCTTAAACAAAGCCAAACAGGTTGTTTTGGGTTCCAGCTACATAGAAAGAAGCATCTTGGATTTCGCCTATTTCATGTCGTGTTCTTTGGTGTTAATGCACATTGACCCAGAAATCGCAAAGTGTATGTAATGAGACCAACATTAGAAAACACCGTCTTTTCGCTTCCATATGTATGGAAAGAAGACGAATAAGCTTTCACAGGACTTATTTCAATTCTCATGGTGGTTTTTCGGTGTGCACCAGAATTGCCCCCCAAAAGGTGTTTTGGGTTCCATCTACATAAAAGGAAGACGAATAGGCTTTGATTGAGCTTATTTCAAATTGGTGTTTTCGGGGTTACAATGCACCTTCACCCAAAAATCGCAGAGTGAAATGTTTGTCATGATAAAGCTCTGATTGGGCTTATTTCCAATTGTTGGTTTTGGGGTTAGAATGCACATTCACCCCGAAATCGCAGATGCTAAATGTTTGTTATCAGTCCAAATCAAGAATAGGTGTTTTGGTTCCATCTCAATAGAAAGAAGACGAATAAGCTTTAATTGTTCTTTCGGTGTTCATTCACCCACAAACAGCAAAGCGAGGTGTAGTAAGCCAAAACAAAGCAAAACAGGTTGTTCTGGCTTCCATCTACATAGAAAGAAGAATCTTGGATGTCACGTATTTCATGTCGTGTTCTTTGGTGTAAATGCACATTGATCCAGAAATCGCACAGTGTATGTAATGAGACCAATATAACACAACACTGTCTTTTCGCTTCCATGTGCGTAGAAAGAAGAGGAATAAACTTTGATTGTGCTTATTTCAATTTGCATGGTGGTTTTTGGGTGTGCACCAGAATCAGCCCCAACCCAAGCAAAAAGGTGTTTTGGACTCTATCTACATAAAAAGAAGATGATAACGCTCTGATTGGGCTGATTTCAAATTGGTCTTTTGGGGGTTAGAATGCACATTGACCCAGAAATCGCAAAGTGTGTGTAATGAGACCAAATAAAGCATAGGTGTTTTGGTTCCATCGCAATAGAAAGCTTCGATAGTTCTTTCGGTGTTCATTCACTCACAAAGCGTGTTCTCCTTGCACGAGGCTAGGGCTTCCTCTTTTCGCCCATGCATCGGATTGATCACAGCGAAGGGAGATGGTTGTATTTTTCTACTAATTACCCATTATCCTTGTGTCTTTGGCCTGCTTTAATTGCGTTAGCTCGATTTAATTCTTAATTTTGTCCTTTGATTAAGTTTCCTCTGTGTAATAATTATTAATTTTATTTTAATTTTCCCTCTCTCCTTCTAAAATTTTTACCCTTCATTCCCACCCCCCTTAGTCCTTTAATTTTCCCCTATCCCCCCTCCCCCCCCACTGTAGCTTACCTTAACGTTCGGAGGCACTAGGCCTCTGCGAAGTGCGCCCAGCCGCAGGGGCGCAGCTGCCTAGGCCTGGCTCCTGGTTGGACGAAGGGCCTTTTTTCGGCAGCGCCTGGTACCGTGCCGCAGCGGGGGGTGCCTCCAGCTCTGCTGGGCCTTCTTAGGCTTTCCCGAGCCCCCCCCCCCCCCGCCGATTTCCGAGGCCGGATTCGGCCTTCTTTTGTCCTTGGCAGCCCTCCCTGCGAAGCGGGGAGGCCTGGTGTCTTGCGGGGCTGCAGGGAGGCAGGCGCGGCCTAACTTGGGCCTGGGTGCAGGCCCATTGTGTTCAGCTGCCTTTCCCTGCTGCGTTTTGGCGGGAACGCCATTTTCCAGGCTTAAATTGCTCACGCAGGCCATCTAGTGGCCGTTCTGAGCATTGCAGCCTCCCTGATTTAATTATAAAGAAATACTTTAGACTGTTAACTGCTGCCACTTTGTGGACATTCTGTGCATTGCAGCCTGTTGTTTTATTTGAGTACAGGGAAGCTAATTTGCTGCCAGCTAGTGGCCAATAAAGGAAAAGGCACTTTCTGCTTAATTGTATGCTCCTTAATTGAGTAGCTTACTCTTTTATTTGGGTTCATTTTGTGATCGCCAGGTATCTGGGGTGCATTAACTTCTTTTCTCATGTTGATATTTCTCTTTTTTGGTAGCCATCATGTCTCCGAAGAGAGTCCCAGTGCAGTCTGCCTTGACCGTTCCGCCTAAAAGAAAGAAGACGAATAAGCTTTAATCGTGCTTATTTCAATTCGCATGGTGTTTTTGGGTGTGCATCAGAATCACCCCCAACCAAACAAAAAAGGTGTTTTGGATTCTATCTACATAAAAAGAAGATGATAACGCTCTGATTGGGCTGATTTCAAATTGATGTTTTTGGGGTTAGAATGCACATTCACCCAAAAATCGCAGTGACATGTTTGTTATCAGCATAGGTGTTATCAGCATAGGTGTTTTGGTTCCATCGCAAAAGAAAGCTTGGATTATTCTTTCGGTGTTCATTCACTCACAAATAGCAGAGCGATGCGTAATAAGCTTAAACAAAGCCAAACAGGTTGTTTTGGGTTCCAGCTACATAGAAAGAAGCATCTTGGATTTCGCCTATTTCATGTCGTGTTCTTTGGTGTTAATGCACATTGACCCAGAAATCGCAAAGTGTATGTAATGAGACCAACATAAGAAAACGCCGTCTTTTCGCTTCCATATGCATAGAAAGAAGACGAATAAGCTTTCACAGGGCTTAATCAATTCTCATGGTGTTTTTTGGGTGTGCACCAGAATCGCCCCCAACCCAAGCAAAAAGGTGTTTTGGGTTCCATCTACATAAAAGGAAGACGAATAGGCTTTGATTGAGCTTATTTCAAATTGGTGTTTTCGGGGTTACAATACACATTTACCCAAAAATCGCAGAGTGAAATGTTTGTCATGAGCCCAAATTAAACATAGGTGTCTGGGTTCCATCTCAATAAAAAGAGGACGAATAAGCTTTGATTGTTCTTTCGTTGTTCATTCACCCACAAATAGCAAAGCGAAGTTTAATCAGCCAAAACAAAGCAAAACAGGTTCTTTTGCGGTCCATCTACATCGAAAGAAGAATCATGGCTTTCGCTTATTTCAAGTCGTGTTCTTTGGTGAAAATGCACATTGACTCAGAAATCGCACAGTGTATGTACTGAAACCAACATAAGAAAACACCGTCTTTTCGCTTCCCTATGAGTAGAAAGAAGACGAATAAGCTTTAATTGTGCTTATTTGAATTCGCATGGTGTTTTTTGGGTGTGCACCAGAATCACCCCCAACCAAAGCAAAAAGGTGTTTTGGGTTCCATCTTCATAAAAAGAAGATGATAACGCTCTGATTGGGCTTATTTCAAATTGGTGTTTTTGGGGTTAGAATGCACATTCACCCAAAAATTGCAGTGACATGTTTGTTATCAGCCCTAATCAAGCATAGGTGTTTTGGGTCAATCTCAATAGAAAGAGGACAAATAAGCTTTGATTTTTCTTTCGGTGTTCATTCAGCCACAAATAGCATAACGAAGTTTAATAAGTCTAAACTAGGCAAAAGAGTTTCTTTTGGGTTCCAACTACATAGTTGGAATAGTTCCAACTACATAGAACTACATAGTTCCAACTACATAGAAGAATCTTGCATTTCGCTCATTTCAATTTGGGTTCTTTGGTGTTAATGCACATTCACCCAGAAAACGCAAAGTTTATGTAATGAGACCAAAATAACAAAACAGCGTCTTTTTGCTTCCCTATGCATAGAAAGAATACGAATAAGCTTTGATTGGGCTTATTTCAATTCACATGTTGTTTTTTGGGTGTTCACCAGAATCAACCCAACCAAAGCAAAAAGGCCTTGTGGGTTCCATCTGCACTAAAAAAAGATGATAAAGCTCTGATTGGGCTTATTTCAAATTGGTGTTTTCATGTCGTGTTCTTTGGTGTTAATGCATATTGACCCAGAAATCGCAAAGTGTGTGTATTGAAACCAAAATATCAAAACACCGTCTTTTCACATGCATATGAGTAGAAAGAAGACGAATAAGCTTTAATTGTGCTTATTTCAATTCGCATGGTGTTTTTTTGGGTGTGCACCAGCATCACCCCCAACCAAACAAAAACGGTGTTTTGGATTCTATCTACATAAAAAGAAGATGATAACGCTCTGATTGGGCTGATTTCAAATTGATGTTTTTGGGGTTAGAATGCACATTCACCCAAAAATCGCAGTGACATGTTTGTTATCAGCATAGGTGTTATCAGCATAGGTGTTTTGGTTCCATCGCAAAAGAAAGCTTGGATTATTCTTTCGGTGTTCATTCACTCACAAATAGCAGAGCGATGCGTAATAAGCTTAAACAAAGCCAAACAGGTTGTTTTGGGTTCCAGCTACATAGAAAGAAGCATCTTGGATTTCGCCTATTTCATGTCGTGTTCTTTGGTGTTAATGCACATTGACCCAGAAATCGCAATGTGTATGTAATGAGACCAACATTAGAAAACACCGTCTTTTCGCTTCCATATGTATGGAAAGAAGACGAATAAGCTTTCACAGGACTTATTTCAATTCTCATGGTGTTTTTTCGGTGTGCACCAGAATTGCCCCCAAAAAGGTGTTTTGGGTTCCATCTACATAAAAGGAAGACGAATAGGCTTTGATTGAGCTTATTTCAAATTGGTGTTTTCGGGGTTACAATGCACATTCACCCAAAAATCGCAGTGAAATGTTTGTCATGATAAAGCTCTGATTGGGCTTATTTCCAATTGTTGGTTTTGGGGTTAGAATGCACATTCACCCCGAAATCGCAGATGCTAAATGTTTGTTATCAGTCCAAATCAAGAATAGGTGTTTTGGTTCCATCTCAATAGAAAGAAGACGAATAAGCTTTAATTGTTCTTTCGGTGTTCATTCACCCACAAACAGCAAAGCGAGGTGTAGTAAGCCAAAACAAAGCAAAACAGGTTGTTTTGGCTTCCATCTACATAGAAAGAAGAATCTTGGATGTCACGTATTTCATGTCGTGTTCTTTGGTGTAAATGCACATTGATCCAGAAATCGCACAGTGTATGTAATGAGACCAATATAACACAACACTGTCTTTTCGCTTCCATGTGCGTAGAAAGAAGAGGAATAAGCTTTGATTGTGCTTATTTCAATTTGCATGGTGGTTTTTGGGTGTGCACCAGAATCAGCCCCAACCCAAGCAAAAAGGTGTTTTGGACTCTATCTACATAAAAAGAAGATGATAACGCTCTGATTGGGCTGATTTCAAATTGGTCTTTTGGGGGTTAGAATGCACATTGACCCAGAAATCGCAAAGTGTGTGTAATGAGACCAAATAAAGCATAGGTGTTTTGGTTCCATCGCAATAGAAAGCTTCGATAGTTCTTTCGGTGTTCATTCACTCACAAAGCGTGTTCTCCTTGCACGAGGCTAGGGCTTCCTCTTTTCGCCCATGCATCGGATTGATCACAACGAAGGGAGATGGTTGTATTTTTCTACTAATTACCCATTATCCTTGTGTCTTTGGCCTGCTTTAATTGCGTTAGTTCGATTTAATTCTTAATTTTGTCCTTTGATTAAGTTTCCTCTGTGTAATAATTATTAATTTTATTTTAATTTTCCCTCTCTCCTTCTAAAATTTTTACCCTTCATTCCCACCCCCCTTAGTCCTTTAATTTTCCCCTATCCCCCCTCCCCCCCCACTGTAGCTTACCTTAACGTTCGGAGGCACTAGGCCTCTGCGAAGTGCGCCCAGCCGCAGGGGCGCAGCTGCCTAGGCCTGGCTCCTGGTTGGACGAAGGGCCTTTTTTCGGCAGCGCCTGGTACCGTGCCGCAGCGGGGGGTGCCTCCAGCTCTGCTGGGCCTTCTTAGGCTTTCCCGAGCCCCCCCCCCCCGCCGATTTCCGAGGCCGGATTCGGCCTTCTTTTGTCCTTGGCAGCCCTCCCTGCGAAGCGGGGAGGCCTGGTGTCTTGCGGGGCTGCAGGGAGGCAGGCGCGGCCTAACTTGGGCCTGGGTGCAGGCCCATTGTGTTCAGCTGCCTTTCCCTGCTGCGTTTTGGCGGGAACGCCATTTTCCAGGCTTAAATTGCTCACGCAGGCCATCTAGTGGCCGTTCTGAGCATTGCAGCCTCCCTGATTTAATTATGAAGAAATACTTTAGACTGTTAACTGCTGCCACTTTGTGGACATTCTGTGCATTGCAGCCTGTTGTTTTATTTGAGTACAGGAAAGCTAATTTGCTGCCAGCTAGTGGCCAATAAAGGAAAAGGCACTTTCTGCTTAATTGTATGCTCCTTAATTGAGTAGCTTACTCTTTTATTTGGGTTCATTTTGTGATCGCCAGGTATCTGGGGAGCATTAACTTCTTTTCTCATGTTGATATTTCTCTTTTTTGGTAGCCATCATGTCTCCGAAGAGAGTCCCAGTGCAGTCTGCCTTGACCGTTCCGCCTAAAAGAAAGAAGACGAATAAGCTTTAATCGTGCTTATTTCAATTCGCATGGTGTTTTTGGGTGTGCATCAGAATCACCCCCAACCAAACAAAAAAGGTGTTTTGGATTCTATCTACATAAAAAGAAGATGATAACGCTCTGATTGGGCTGATTTCAAATTGATGTTTTTGGGGTTAGAATGCACATTCACCCAAAAATCGCAGTGACATGTTTGTTATCAGCATAGATGTTATCAGCATAGGTGTTTTGGTTCCATCGCAAAAGAAAGCTTGGATTATTCTTTCGGTGTTCATTCACTCACAAATAGCAGAGCGATGCGTAATAAGCTTAAACAAAGCCAAACAGGTTGTTTTGGGTTCCAGCTACATAGAAAGAAGCATCTTGGATTTCGCCTATTTCATGTCGTGTTCTTTGGTGTTAATGCACATTGACCCAGAAATCGCAAAGTGTATGTAATGAGACCAACATTAGAAAACACCGTCTTTTCGCTTCCATATGTATGGAAAGAAGACGAATAAGCTTTCACAGGACTTATTTCAATTCTCATGGTGGTTTTTCGGTGTGCACCAGAATTGCCCCCCAAAAGGTGTTTTGGGTTCCATCTACATAAAAGGAAGACGAATAGGCTTTGATTGAGCTTATTTCAAATTGGTGTTTTCGGGGTTACAATGCACCTTCACCCAAAAATCGCAGAGTGAAATGTTTGTCATGATAAAGCTCTGATTGGGCTTATTTCCAATTGTTGGTTTTGGGGTTAGAATGCACATTCACCCCGAAATCGCAGATGCTAAATGTTTGTTATCAGTCCAAATCAAGAATAGGTGTTTTGGTTCCATCTCAATAGAAAGAAGACGAATAAGCTTTAATTGTTCTTTCGGTGTTCATTCACCCACAAACAGCAAAGCGAGGTGTAGTAAGCCAAAACAAAGCAAAACAGGTTGTTTTGGCTTCCATCTACATAGAAAGAAGAATCTTGGATGTCACGTATTTCATGTCGTGTTCTTTGGTGTAAATGCACATTGATCCAGAAATCGCACAGTGTATGTAATGAGACCAATATAACACAACACTGTCTTTTCGCTTCCATGTGCGTAGAAAGAAGAGGAATAAGCTTTGATTGTGCTTATTTCAATTTGCATGGTGGTTTTTGGGTGTGCACCAGAATCAGCCCCAACCCAAGCAAAAAGGTGTTTTGGACTCTATCTACATAAAAAGAAGATGATAACGCTCTGATTGGGCTGATTTCAAATTGGTCTTTTGGGGGTTAGAATGCACATTGACCCAGAAATCGCAAAGTGTGTGTAATGAGACCAAATAAAGCATAGGTGTTTTGGTTCCATCGCAATAGAAAGCTTCGATAGTTCTTTCGGTGTTCATTCACTCACAAAGCGTGTTCTCCTTGCACGAGGCTAGGGCTTCCTCTTTTCGCCCATGCATCGGATTGATCACAACGAAGGGAGATGGTTGTATTTTTCTACTAATTACCCATTATCCTTGTGTCTTTGGCCTGCTTTAATTGCGTTAGTTCGATTTAATTCTTAATTTTGTCCTTTGATTAAGTTTCCTCTGTGTAATAATTATTAATTTTATTTTAATTTTCCCTCTCTCCTTCTAAAATTTTTACCCTTCATTCCCACCCCCCTTAGTCCTTTAATTTTCCCCTATCCCCCCTCCCCCCCCACTGTAGCTTACCTTAACGTTCGGAGGCACTAGGCCTCTGCGAAGTGCGCCCAGCCGCAGGGGCGCAGCTGCCTAGGCCTGGCTCCTGGTTGGACGAAGGGCCTTTTTTCGGCAGCGCCTGGTACCGTGCCGCAGCGGGGGGTGCCTCCAGCTCTGCTGGGCCTTCTTAGGCTTTCCCGAGCCCCCCCCCCCCGCCGATTTCCGAGGCCGGATTCGGCCTTCTTTTGTCCTTGGCAGCCCTCCCTGCGAAGCGGGGAGGCCTGGTGTCTTGCGGGGCTGCAGGGAGGCAGGCGCGGCCTAACTTGGGCCTGGGTGCAGGCCCATTGTGTTCAGCTGCCTTTCCCTGCTGCGTTTTGGCGGGAACGCCATTTTCCAGGCTTAAATTGCTCACGCAGGCCATCTAGTGGCCGTTCTGAGCATTGCAGCCTCCCTGATTTAATTATGAAGAAATACTTTAGACTGTTAACTGCTGCCACTTTGTGGACATTCTGTGCATTGCAGCCTGTTGTTTTATTTGAGTACAGGAAAGCTAATTTGCTGCCAGCTAGTGGCCAATAAAGGAAAAGGCACTTTCTGCTTAATTGTATGCTCCTTAATTGAGTAGCTTACTCTTTTATTTGGGTTCATTTTGTGATCGCCAGGTATCTGGGGAGCATTAACTTCTTTTCTCATGTTGATATTTCTCTTTTTTGGTAGCCATCATGTCTCCGAAGAGAGTCCCAGTGCAGTCTGCCTTGACCGTTCCGCCTAAAAGAAAGAAGACGAATAAGCTTTAATCGTGCTTATTTCAATTCGCATGGTGTTTTTGGGTGTGCATCAGAATCACCCCCAACCAAACAAAAAAGGTGTTTTGGATTCTATCTACATAAAAAGAAGATGATAACGCTCTGATTGGGCTGATTTCAAATTGATGTTTTTGGGGTTAGAATGCACATTCACCCAAAAATCGCAGTGACATGTTTGTTATCAGCATAGATGTTATCAGCATAGGTGTTTTGGTTCCATCGCAAAAGAAAGCTTGGATTATTCTTTCGGTGTTCATTCACTCACAAATAGCAGAGCGATGCGTAATAAGCTTAAACAAAGCCAAACAGGTTGTTTTGGGTTCCAGCTACATAGAAAGAAGCATCTTGGATTTCGCCTATTTCATGTCGTGTTCTTTGGTGTTAATGCACATTGACCCAGAAATCGCAAAGTGTATGTAATGAGACCAACATTAGAAAACACCGTCTTTTCGCTTCCATATGTATGGAAAGAAGACGAATAAGCTTTCACAGGACTTATTTCAATTCTCATGGTGGTTTTTCGGTGTGCACCAGAATTGCCCCCCAAAAGGTGTTTTGGGTTCCATCTACATAAAAGGAAGACGAATAGGCTTTGATTGAGCTTATTTCAAATTGGTGTTTTCGGGGTTACAATGCACCTTCACCCAAAAATCGCAGAGTGAAATGTTTGTCATGATAAAGCTCTGATTGGGCTTATTTCCAATTGTTGGTTTTGGGGTTAGAATGCACATTCACCCCGAAATCGCAGATGCTAAATGTTTGTTATCAGTCCAAATCAAGAATAGGTGTTTTGGTTCCATCTCAATAGAAAGAAGACGAATAAGCTTTAATTGTTCTTTCGGTGTTCATTCACCCACAAACAGCAAAGCGAGGTGTAGTAAGCCAAAACAAAGCAAAACAGGTTGTTCTGGCTTCCATCTACATAGAAAGAAGAATCTTGGATGTCACGTATTTCATGTCGTGTTCTTTGGTGTAAATGCACATTGATCCAGAAATCGCACAGTGTATGTAATGAGACCAATATAACACAACACTGTCTTTTCGCTTCCATGTGCGTAGAAAGAAGAGGAATAAACTTTGATTGTGCTTATTTCAATTTGCATGGTGGTTTTTGGGTGTGCACCAGAATCAGCCCCAACCCAAGCAAAAAGGTGTTTTGGACTCTATCTACATAAAAAGAAGATGATAACGCTCTGATTGGGCTGATTTCAAATTGGTCTTTTGGGGGTTAGAATGCACATTGACCCAGAAATCGCAAAGTGTGTGTAATGAGACCAAATAAAGCATAGGTGTTTTGGTTCCATCGCAATAGAAAGCTTCGATAGTTCTTTCGGTGTTCATTCACTCACAAAGCGTGTTCTCCTTGCACGAGGCTAGGGCTTCCTCTTTTCGCCCATGCATCGGATTGATCACAGCGAAGGGAGATGGTTGTATTTTTCTACTAATTACCCATTATCCTTGTGTCTTTGGCCTGCTTTAATTGCGTTAGCTCGATTTAATTCTTAATTTTGTCCTTTGATTAAGTTTCCTCTGTGTAATAATTATTAATTTTATTTTAATTTTCCCTCTCTCCTTCTAAAATTTTTACCCTTCATTCCCACCCCCCTTAGTCCTTTAATTTTCCCCTATCCCCCCTCCCCCCCCCCACTGTAGCTTACCTTAACGTTCGGAGGCACTAGGCCTCTGCGAAGTGCGCCCAGCCGCAGGGGCGCAGCTGCCTAGGCCTGGCTCCTGGTTGGACGAAGGGCCTTTTTTCGGCAGCGCCTGGTACCGTGCCGCAGCGGGGGGTGCCTCCAGCTCTGCTGGGCCTTCTTAGGCTTTCCCGAGCCCCCCCCCCCCCCGCCGTTTTCCGAGGCCGGATTCGGCCTTCTTTTGTCCTTGGCAGCCCTCCCTGCGAAGCGGGGAGGCCTGGTGTCTTGCGGGGCTGCAGGGAGGCAGGCGCGGCCTAACTTGGGCCTGGGTGCAGGCCCATTGTGTTCAGCTGCCTTTCCCTGCTGCGTTTTGGCGGGAACGCCATTTTCCAGGCTTAAATTGCTCACGCAGGCCATCTAGTGGCCGTTCTGAGCATTGCAGCCTCCCTGATTTAATTATAAAGAAATACTTTAGACTGTTAACTGCTGCCACTTTGTGGACATTCTGTGCATTGCAGCCTGTTGTTTTATTTGAGTACAGGGAAGCTAATTTGCTGCCAGCTAGTGGCCAATAAAGGAAAAGGCACTTTCTGCTTAATTGTATGCTCCTTAATTGAGTAGCTTACTCTTTTATTTGGGTTCATTTTGTGATCGCCAGGTATCTGGGGTGCATTAACTTCTTTTCTCATGTTGATATTTCTCTTTTTTGGTAGCCATCATGTCTCCGAAGAGAGTCCCAGTGCAGTCTGCCTTGACCGTTCCGCCTAAAAGAAAGAAGACGAATAAGCTTTAATCGTGCTTATTTCAATTCGCATGGTGTTTTTGGGTGTGCATCAGAATCACCCCCAACCAAACAAAAAAGGTGTTTTGGATTCTATCTACATAAAAAGAAGATGATAACGCTCTGATTGGGCTGATTTCAAATTGATGTTTTTGGGGTTAGAATGCACATTCACCCAAAAATCGCAGTGACATGTTTGTTATCAGCATAGGTGTTATCAGCATAGGTGTTTTGGTTCCATCGCAAAAGAAAGCTTGGATTATTCTTTCGGTGTTCATTCACTCACAAATAGCAGAGCGATGCGTAATAAGCTTAAACAAAGCCAAACAGGTTGTTTTGGGTTCCAGCTACATAGAAAGAAGCATCTTGGATTTCGCCTATTTCATGTCGTGTTCTTTGGTGTTAATGCACATTGACCCAGAAATCGCAAAGTGTATGTAATGAGACCAACATAAGAAAACGCCGTCTTTTCGCTTCCATATGCATAGAAAGAAGACGAATAAGCTTTCACAGGGCTTAATCAATTCTCATGGTGTTTTTTGGGTGTGCACCAGAATCGCCCCCAACCCAAGCAAAAAGGTGTTTTGGGTTCCATCTACATAAAAGGAAGACGAATAGGCTTTGATTGAGCTTATTTCAAATTGGTGTTTTCGGGGTTACAATACACATTTACCCAAAAATCGCAGAGTGAAATGTTTGTCATGAGCCCAAATTAAACATAGGTGTCTGGGTTCCATCTCAATAAAAAGAGGACGAATAAGCTTTGATTGTTCTTTCGTTGTTCATTCACCCACAAATAGCAAAGCGAAGTTTAATCAGCCAAAACAAAGCAAAACAGGTTCTTTTGCGGTCCATCTACATCGAAAGAAGAATCATGGCTTTCGCTTATTTCAAGTCGTGTTCTTTGGTGAAAATGCACATTGACTCAGAAATCGCACAGTGTATGTACTGAAACCAACATAAGAAAACACCGTCTTTTCGCTTCCCTATGAGTAGAAAGAAGACGAATAAGCTTTAATTGTGCTTATTTGAATTCGCATGGTGTTTTTTGGGTGTGCACCAGAATCACCCCCAACCAAAGCAAAAAGGTGTTTTGGGTTCCATCTTCATAAAAAGAAGATGATAACGCTCTGATTGGGCTTATTTCAAATTGGTGTTTTTGGGGTTAGAATGCACATTCACCCAAAAATTGCAGTGACATGTTTGTTATCAGCCCTAATCAAGCATAGGTGTTTTGGGTCAATCTCAATAGAAAGAGGACAAATAAGCTTTGATTTTTCTTTCGGTGTTCATTCAGCCACAAATAGCATAACGAAGTTTAATAAGTCTAAACTAGGCAAAAGAGTTTCTTTTGGGTTCCAACTACATAGTTGGAATAGTTCCAACTACATAGAACTACATAGTTCCAACTACATAGAAGAATCTTGCATTTCGCTCATTTCAATTTGGGTTCTTTGGTGTTAATGCACATTCACCCAGAAAACGCAAAGTTTATGTAATGAGACCAAAATAACAAAACAGCGTCTTTTTGCTTCCCTATGCATAGAAAGAATACGAATAAGCTTTGATTGGGCTTATTTCAATTCACATGTTGTTTTTTGGGTGTTCACCAGAATCAACCCAACCAAAGCAAAAAGGCCTTGTGGGTTCCATCTGCACTAAAAAAAGATGATAAAGCTCTGATTGGGCTTATTTCAAATTGGTGTTTTCATGTCGTGTTCTTTGGTGTTAATGCATATTGACCCAGAAATCGCAAAGTGTGTGTATTGAAACCAAAATATCAAAACACCGTCTTTTCACATGCATATGAGTAGAAAGAAGACGAATAAGCTTTAATTGTGCTTATTTCAATTCGCATGGTGTTTTTTTGGGTGTGCACCAGCATCACCCCCAACCAAACAAAAACGGTGTTTTGGATTCTATCTACATAAAAAGAAGATGATAACGCTCTGATTGGGCTGATTTCAAATTGATGTTTTTGGGGTTAGAATGCACATTCACCCAAAAATCGCAGTGACATGTTTGTTATCAGCATAGGTGTTATCAGCATAGGTGTTTTGGTTCCATCGCAAAAGAAAGCTTGGATTATTCTTTCGGTGTTCATTCACTCACAAATAGCAGAGCGATGCGTAATAAGCTTAAACAAAGCCAAACAGGTTGTTTTGGGTTCCAGCTACATAGAAAGAAGCATCTTGGATTTCGCCTATTTCATGTCCTTTGGTGTTAATGCACATTGACCCAGAAATCGCAAAGTGTATGTAATGAGACCAACATTAGAAAACACCGTCTTTTCGCTTCCATATGTATGGAAAGAAGACGAATAAGCTTTCACAGGACTTATTTCAATTCTCATGGTGGTTTTTCGGTGTGCACCAGAATTGCCCCCCAAAAGGTGTTTTGGGTTCCATCTACATAAAAGGAAGACGAATAGGCTTTGATTGAGCTTATTTCAAATTGGTGTTTTCGGGGTTACAATGCACATTCACCCAAAAATCGCAGAGTGAAATGTTTGTCATGATAAAGCTCTGATTGGGCTTATTTCCAATTGTTGGTTTTGGGGTTAGAATGCACATTCACCCCGAAATCGCAGATGCTAAATGTTTGTTATCAGTCCAAATCAAGAATAGGTGTTTTGGTTCCATCTCAATAGAAAGAAGACGAATAAGCTTTAATTGTTCTTTCGGTGTTCATTCACCCACAAACAGCAAAGCGAGGTGTAGTAAGCCAAAACAAAGCAAAACAGGTTGTTCTGGCTTCCATCTACATAGAAAGAAGAATCTTGGATGTCACGTATTTCATGTCGTGTTCTTTGGTGTAAATGCACATTGATCCAGAAATCGCACAGTAATGAGACCAATATAACACAACACTGTCTTTTCGCTTCCATGTGCGTAGAAAGAAGAGGAATAAGCTTTGATTGTGCTTATTTCAATTTGCATGGTGGTTTTTGGGTGTGCACCAGATTCAGCCCCAACCCAAGCAAAAAGGTGTTTTGGACTCTATCTACATAAAAAGAAGATGATAACGCTCTGATTGGGCTGATTACAAATTGGTCTTTTGGGGGTTAGAATGCACATTGACCCAGAAATCGCAAAGTGTGTGTAATGAGACCAAATAAAGCATAGGTGTTTTGGTTCCATCGCAATAGAAAGCTTCGATAGTTCTTTCGGTGTTCATTCACTCACAAAGCGTGTTCTCCTTGCACGAGGCTAGGGCTTCCTCTTTTCGCCCATGCATCGGATTGATCACAGCGAAGGGAGATGGTTGTATTTTTCTACTAATTACCCATTATCCTTGTGTCTTTGGCCTGCTTTAATTGCGTTAGCTCGATTTAATTCTTAATTTTGTCCTTTGATTAAGTTTCCTCTGTGTAATAATTATTAATTTTATTTTAATTTTCCCTCTCTCCTTCTAAAATTTTTACCCTTCATTCCCACCCCCCTTAGTCCTTTAATTTTCCCCTATCCCCCCTCCCCCCCCACTGTAGCTTACCTTAACGTTCGGAGGCACTAGGCCTCTGCGAAGTGCGCCCAGCCGCAGGGGCGCAGCTGCCTAGGCCTGGCTCCTGGTTGGACGAAGGGCCTTTTTTCGGCAGCGCCTGGTACCGTGCCGCAGCGGGGGGTGCCTCCAGCTCTGCTGGGCCTTCTTAGGCTTTCCCGAGCCCCCCCCCCGCCAATTTCCGAGGCCGGATTCGGCCATCTTTTGTCCTTGGCAGCCCTCCCCGCGAAGCGGGGAGGCCTGGTGTCTTGCGGGGCTGCAGGGAGGCAGGCGCGGCCTAACTTGGGCCTGGGTGCAGGCCCATTGTGTTCAGCTGCCTTTCCCTGCTGCGTTTTGGCGGGAACGCCATTTTCCAGGCTTAAATTGCTCACGCAGGCCATCTAGTGGCCGTTCTGAGCATTGCAGCCTCCCTGATTTAATTATAAAGAAATACTTTAGACTGTTAACTGCTGCCACTTTGTGGACATTCTGTGCATTGCAGCCTGTTGTTTTATTTGAGTACAGGGAAGCTAATTTGCTGCCAGCTAGTGGCCAATAAAGGAAAAGGCACTTTCTGCTTAATTGTATGCTCCTTAATTGAGTAGCTTACTCTTTTATTTGGGTTCATTTTGTGATCCCCAGGTATCTGGGGTGCATTAACTTCTTTTCTCATGTTGATATTTCTCTTTTTTGGTAGCCATCATGTCTCCGAAGAGAGTCCCAGTGCAGTCTGCCTTGACCGTTCCGCCTAAAAGAAAGAAGACGAATAAGCTTTAATCGTGCTTATTTCAATTCGCATGGTGTTTTTGGGTGTGCATCAGAATCACCCCCAACCAAACAAAAAAGGTGTTTTGGATTCTATCTACATAAAAAGAAGATGATAACGCTCTGATTGGGCTGATTTCAAATTGATGTTTTTGGGGTTAGAATGCACATTCACCCAAAAATCGCAGTGACATGTTTGTTATCAGCCCTAATCAAGCATAGGTGTTTTGGGTCAATCTCAATAGAAAGAGGACAAATAAGCTTTGATTTTTCTTTCGGTGTTCATTCAGCCACAAATAGCATAACGAAGTTTAATAAGTCTAAACTAGGCAAAAGAGTTTCTTTTGGGTTCCAACTACATAGAAAGAAGAATCTTGCATTTCGCTCATTTCAATTTGGGTTCTTTGGTGTTAATGCACATTCACCCAGAAAACGCAAAGTTTATGTAATGAGACCAAAATAACAAAACAGCGTCTTTTTGCTTCCCTATGCATAGAAAGAATACGAATAAGCTTTGATTGGGCTTATTTCAATTCACATGTTGTTTTTTGGGTGTTCACCAGAATCAACCCAACCAAAGCAAAAAGGCCTTGTGGGTTCCATCTACACTAAAAAAAGATGATAAAGCTCTGATTGGGCTTATTTCAAATTGGTGTTTTCATGTCGTGTTCTTTGGTGTTAATGCATATTGACCCAGAAATCGCAAAGTGTGTGTATTGAAACCAAAATATCAAAACACCGTCTTTTCACATGCATATGAGTAGAAAGAAGACGAATAAGCTTTAATTGTGCTTATTTCAATTCGCATGGTGTTTTTTTGGGTGTGCACCAGCATCACCCCCAACCAAACAAAAAAGGTGTTTTGGATTCTATCTTCATAAAAAGAAGATGATAACGCTCTGATTGGGCTTATTTCAAATTGGTGTTTTTGGGGTTAGAATGCACATTCACCCAAAAATTGCAGTGACATGTTTGTTATCAGCCCTAATCAAGCATAGGTGTTTTGGGTCAATCTCAATAGAAAGAGGACAAATAAGCTTTGATTTTTCTTTCGGTGTTCATTCAGCCACAAATAGCATAACGAAGTTTAATAAGTCTAAACTAGGCAAAAGAGTTTCTTTTGGGTTCCAACTACATAGTTGGAATAGTTCCAACTACATAGAACTACGTAGTTCCAACTACATAGAAGAATCTTGCATTTCCCTCATTTCAATTTGGGTTCTTTGGTGTTAATGCACATTCACCCAGAAAACGCAAAGTTTATGTAATGAGACCAAAATAACAAAACAGCGTCTTTTTGCTTCCCTATGCATAGAAAGAATACGAATAAGCTTTGATTGGGCTTATTTCAATTCACATGTTGTTTTTTGGGTGTTCACCAGAATCAACCCAACCAAAGCAAAAAGGCCTTGTGGGTTCCATCTGCACTAAAAAAAGATGATAAAGCTCTGATTGGGCTTATTTCAAATTGGTGTTTTCATGTCGTGTTCTTTGGTGTTAATGCATATTGACCCAGAAATCGCAAAGTGTGTGTATTGAAACCAAAATATCAAAACACCGTCTTTTCACATGCATATGAGTAGAAAGAAGACGAATAAGCTTTAATTGTGCTTATTTCAATTCGCATGGTGTTTTTTTGGGTGTGCACCAGCATCACCCCCAACCAAACAAAAACGGTGTTTTGGATTCTATCTACATAAAAAGAAGATGATAACGCTCTGATTGGGCTGATTTCAAATTGATGTTTTTGGGGTTAGAATGCACATTCACCCAAAAATCGCAGTGACATGTTTGTTATCAGCATAGGTGTTATCAGCATAGGTGTTTTGGTTCCATCGCAAAAGAAAGCTTGGATTATTCTTTCGGTGTTCATTCACTCACAAATAGCAGAGCGATGCGTAATAAGCTTAAACAAAGCCAAACAGGTTGTTTTGGGTTCCAGCTACATAGAAAGAAGCATCTTGGATTTCGCCTATTTCATGTCCTTTGGTGTTAATGCACATTGACCCAGAAATCGCAAAGTGTATGTAATGAGACCAACATTAGAAAACACCGTCTTTTCACTTCCATATGTATGGAAAGAAGACGAATAAGCTTTCACAGGACTTATTTCAATTCTCATGGTGGTTTTTCGGTGTGCACCAGAATTGCCCCCCAAAAGGTGTTTTGGGTTCCATCTACATAAAAGGAAGACGAATAGGCTTTGATTGAGCTTATTTCAAATTGGTGTTTTCGGGGTTACAATGCACATTCACCCAAAAATCGCAGAGTGAAATGTTTGTCATGATAAAGCTCTGATTGGGCTTATTTCCAATTGTTGGTTTTGGGGTTAGAATGCACATTCACCCCGAAATCGCAGATGCTAAATGTTTGTTATCAGTCCAAATCAAGAATAGGTGTTTTGGTTCCATCTCAATAGAAAGAAGACGAATAAGCTTTAATTGTTCTTTCGGTGTTCATTCACCCACAAACAGCAAAGCGAGGTGTAGTAAGCCAAAACAAAGCAAAACAGGTTGTTCTGGCTTCCATCTACATAGAAAGAAGAATCTTGGATGTCACGTATTTCATGTCGTGTTCTTTGGTGTAAATGCACATTGATCCAGAAATCGCACAGTGTATGTAATGAGACCAATATAACACAACACTGTCTTTTCGCTTCCATGTGCGTAGAAAGAAGAGGAATAAGCTTTGATTGTGCTTATTTCAATTTGCATGGTGGTTTTTGGGTGTGCACCAGATTCAGCCCCAACCCAAGCAAAAAGGTGTTTTGGACTCTATCTACATAAAAAGAAGATGATAACGCTCTGATTGGGCTGATTTCAAATTGGTCTTTTGGGGGTTAGAATGCACATTGACCCAGAAATCGCAAAGTGTGTGTAATGAGACCAAATAAAGCATAGGTGTTTTGGTTCCATCGCAATAGAAAGCTTCGATAGTTCTTTCGGTGTTCATTCACTCACAAAGCGTGTTCTCCTTGCACGAGGCTAGGGCTTCCTCTTTTCGCCCATGCATCGGATTGATCACAGCGAAGGGAGATGGTTGTATTTTTCTACTAATTACCCATTATCCTTGTGTCTTTGGCCTGCTTTAATTGCGTTAGCTCGATTTAATTCTTAATTTTGTCCTTTGATTAAGTTTCCTCTGTGTAATAATTATTAATTTTATTTTAATTTTCCCTCTCTCCTTCTAAAATTTTTACCCTTCATTCCCACCCCCCTTAGTCCTTTAATTTTCCCCTATCCCCCCCCCCCCACTGTAGCTTACCTTAACGTTCGGAGGCACTAGGCCTCTGCGAAGTGCGCCCAGCCGCAGGGGCGCAGCTGCCTAGGCCTGGCTCCTGGTTGGACGAAGGGCCTTTTTTCGGCAGCGCCTGGTACCGTGCCGCAGCGGGGGGTGCCTCCAGCTCTGCTGGGCCTTCTTAGGCTTTCCCGAGCCCCCCCCCCGCCGATTTCCGAGGCCGGATTCGGCCTTCTTTTGTCCTTGGCAGCCCTCCCTGCGAAGCGGGGAGGCCTGGTGTCTTGCGGGGCTGCAGGGAGGCAGGCGCGGCCTAACTTGGGCCTGGGTGCAGGCCCATTGTGTTCAGCTGCCTTTCCCTGCTGCGTTTTGGCGGGAACGCCATTTTCCAGGCCATCTAGTGGCCGTTCTGAGCATTGCAGCCTCCCTGATTTAATTATAAAGAAATTTAATTATAAAGAAATACTTTAGACTGTTAACTGCTGCCACTTTGTGGACATTCTGTGCATTGCAGCCTGTTGTTTTATTTGAGTACAGGGAAGCTAATTTGCTGCCAGCTAGTGGCCAATAAAGGAAAAGGCACTTTCTGCTTAATTGTATGCTCCTTAATTGAGTAGCTTACTCTTTTATTTGGGTTCATTTTGTGATCGCCAGGTATCTGGGGTGCATTAACTTCTTTTCTCATGTTGATATTTCTCTTTTTTGGTAGCCATCATGTCTCCGAAGAGAGTCCCAGTGCAGTCTGCCTTGACCGTTCCGCCTAAAAGAAAGAAGACGAATAAGCTTTAATCGTGCTTATTTCAATTCGCATGGTGTTTTTGGGTGTGCATCAGAATCACCCCCAACCAAACAAAAAAGGTGTTTTGGATTCTATCTACATAAAAAGAAGATGATAACGCTCTGATTGGGCTGATTTCAAATTGATGTTTTTGGGGTTAGAATGCACATTCACCCAAAAATCGCAGTGACATGTTTGTTATCAGCATAGGTGTTATCAGCATAGGTGTTTTGGTTCCATCGCAAAAGAAAGCTTGGATTATTCTTTCGGTGTTCATTCACTCACAAATAGCAGAGCGATGCGTAATAAGCTTAAACAAAGCCAAACAGGTTGTTTTGGGTTCCAGCTACATAGAAAGAAGCATCTTGGATTTCGCCTATTTCATGTCGTGTTCTTTGGTGTTAATGCACATTGACCCAGAAATCGCAAAGTGTATGTAATGAGACCAACATAAGAAAACGCCGTCTTTTCGCTTCCATATGCATAGAAAGAAGACGAATAAGCTTTCACAGGGCTTAATCAATTCTCATGGTGTTTTTTGGGTGTGCACCAGAATCGCCCCCAACCCAAGCAAAAAGGTGTTTTGGGTTCCATCTACATAAAAGGAAGACGAATAGGCTTTGATTGAGCTTATTTCAAATTGGTGTTTTCGGGGTTACAATGCACATTTACCCAAAAATCGCAGAGTGAAATGTTTGTCATGAGCCCAAATTAAACATAGGTGTCTGGGTTCCATCTCAATAAAAAGAGGACGAATAAGCTTTGATTGTTCTTTCGTTGTTCATTCACCCACAAATAGCAAAGCGAAGTTTAATCAGCCAAAACAAAGCAAAACAGGTTCTTTTGCGGTCCATCTACATCGAAAGAAGAATCATGGCTTTCGCTTATTTCAAGTCGTGTTCTTTGGTGAAAATGCACATTGACTCAGAAATCGCACAGTGTATGTACTGAAACCAACATAAGAAAACACCGTCTTTTCGCTTCCCTATGAGTAGAAAGAAGACGAATAAGCTTTAATTGTGCTTATTTGAATTCGCATGGTGTTTTTTGGGTGTGCACCAGAATCAACCCAACCAAAGCAAAAAGGCCTTGTGGGTTCCATCTACACTAAAAAAAGATGATAAAGCTCTGATTGGGCTTATTTCAAATTGGTTTTTTCATGTCGTGTTCTTTGGTGTTAATGCATATTGACCCAGAAATCGCAAAGTGTGTGTATTGAAACCAAAATATCAAAACACCGTCTTTTCACATGCATATGAGTAGAAAGAAGACGAATAAGCTTTAATTGTGCTTATTTCAATTCGCATGGTGTTTTTTTGGGTGTGCACCAGCATCACCCCCAACCAAACAAAAAAGGTGTTTTGGATTCTATCTTCATAAAAAGAAGATGATAACGCTCTGATTGGGCTTATTTCAAATTGGTGTTTTTGGGGTTAGAACGCACATTCACCCAAAAATTGCAGTGACATGTTTGTTATCAGCCCTAATCAAGCATAGGTGTTTTGGGTCAATCTCAATAGAAAGAGGACAAATAAGCTTTGATTTTTCTTTCGGTGTTCATTCAGCCACAAATAGCATAACGAAGTTTAATAAGTCTAAACTAGGCAAAAGAGTTTCTTTTGGGTTCCAACTACATAGTTGGAATAGTTCCAACTACATAGAACTACGTAGTTCCAACTACATAGAAGAATCTTGCATTTCCCTCATTTCAATTTGGGTTCTTTGGTGTTAATGCACATTCACCCAGAAAACGCAAAGTTTATGTAATGAGACCAAAATAACAAAACAGCGTCTTTTTGCTTCCCTATGCATAGAAAGAATACGAATAAGCTTTGATTGGGCTTATTTCAATTCACATGTTGTTTTTTGGGTGTTCACCAGAATCAACCCAACCAAAGCAAAAAGGCCTTGTGGGTTCCATCTGCACTAAAAAAAGATGATAAAGCTCTGATTGGGCTTATTTCAAATTGGTGTTTTCATGTCGTGTTCTTTGGTGTTAATGCATATTGACCCAGAAATCGCAAAGTGTGTGTATTGAAACCAAAATATCAAAACACCGTCTTTTCACATGCATATGAGTAGAAAGAAGACGAATAAGCTTTAATTGTGCTTATTTCAATTCGCATGGTGTTTTTTTGGGTGTGCACCAGCATCACCCCCAACCAAACAAAAACGGTGTTTTGGATTCTATCTACATAAAAAGAAGATGATAACGCTCTGATTGGGCTGATTTCAAATTGATGTTTTTGGGGTTAGAATGCACATTCACCCAAAAATCGCAGTGACATGTTTGTTATCAGCATAGGTGTTATCAGCATAGGTGTTTTGGTTCCATCGCAAAAGAAAGCTTGGATTATTCTTTCGGTGTTCATTCACTCACAAATAGCAGAGCGATGCGTAATAAGCTTAAACAAAGCCAAACAGGTTGTTTTGGGTTCCAGCTACATAGAAAGAAGCATCTTGGATTTCGCCTATTTCATGTCCTTTGGTGTTAATGCACATTGACCCAGAAATCGCAAAGTGTATGTAATGAGACCAACATTAGAAAACACCGTCTTTTCGCTTCCATATGTATGGAAAGAAGACGAATAAGCTTTCACAGGACTTATTTCAATTCTCATGGTGGTTTTTCGGTGTGCACCAGAATTGCCCCCCAAAAGGTGTTTTGGGTTCCATCTACATAAAAGGAAGACGAATAGGCTTTGATTGAGCTTATTTCAAATTGGTGTTTTCGGGGTTACAATGCACATTCACCCAAAAATCGCAGAGTGAAATGTTTGTCATGATAAAGCTCTGATTGGGCTTATTTCCAATTGTTGGTTTTGGGGTTAGAATGCACATTCACCCCGAAATCGCAGATGCTAAATGTTTGTTATCAGTCCAAATCAAGAATAGGTGTTTTGGTTCCATCTCAATAGAAAGAAGACGAATAAGCTTTAATTGTTCTTTCGGTGTTCATTCACCCACAAACAGCAAAGCGAGGTGTAGTAAGCCAAAACAAAGCAAAACAGGTTGTTCTGGCTTCCATCTACATAGAAAGAAGAATCTTGGATGTCACGTATTTCATGTCGTGTTCTTTGGTGTAAATGCACATTGATCCAGAAATCGCACAGTGTATGTAATGAGACCAATATAACACAACACTGTCTTTTCGCTTCCATGTGCGTAGAAAGAAGAGGAATAAGCTTTGATTGTGCTTATTTCAATTTGCATGGTGGTTTTTGGGTGTGCACCAGATTCAGCCCCAACCCAAGCAAAAAGGTGTTTTGGACTCTATCTACATAAAAAGAAGATGATAACGCTCTGATTGGGCTGATTTCAAATTGGTCTTTTGGGGGTTAGAATGCACATTGACCCAGAAATCGCAAAGTGTGTGTAATGAGACCAAATAAAGCATAGGTGTTTTGGTTCCATCGCAATAGAAAGCTTCGATAGTTCTTTCGGTGTTCATTCACTCACAAAGCGTGTTCTCCTTGCACGAGGCTAGGGCTTCCTCTTTTCGCCCATGCATCGGATTGATCACAGCGAAGGGAGATGGTTGTATTTTTCTACTAATTACCCATTATCCTTGTGTCTTTGGCCTGCTTTAATTGCGTTAGCTCGATTTAATTCTTAATTTTGTCCTTTGATTAAGTTTCCTCTGTGTAATAATTATTAATTTTATTTTAATTTTCCCTCTCTCCTTCTAAAATTTTTACCCTTCATTCCCACCCCCCTTAGTCCTTTAATTTTCCCCTATCCCCCCCCCCCCCACTGTAGCTTACCTTAACGTTCGGAGGCACTAGGCCTCTGCGAAGTGCGCCCAGCCGCAGGGGCGCAGCTGCCTAGGCCTGGCTCCTGGTTGGACGAAGGGCCTTTTTTCGGCAGCGCCTGGTACCGTGCCGCAGCGGGGGGTGCCTCCAGCTCTGCTGGGCCTTCTTAGGCTTTCCCGAGCCCCCCCCCCCCCCGCCGATTTCCGAGGCCGGATTCGGCCTTCTTTTGTCCTTGGCAGCCCTCCCTGCGAAGCGGGGAGGCCTGGTGTCTTGCGGGGCTGCAGGGAGGCAGGCGCGGCCTAACTTGGGCCTGGGTGCAGGCCCATTGTGTTCAGCTGCCTTTCCCTGCTGCGTTTTGGCGGGAACGCCATTTTCCAGGCCATCTAGTGGCCGTTCTGAGCATTGCAGCCTCCCTGATTTAATTATAAAGAAATTTAATTATAAAGAAATACTTTAGACTGTTAACTGCTGCCACTTTGTGGACATTCTGTGCATTGCAGCCTGTTGTTTTATTTGAGTACAGGGAAGCTAATTTGCTGCCAGCTAGTGGCCAATAAAGGAAAAGGCACTTTCTGCTTAATTGTATGCTCCTTAATTGAGTAGCTTACTCTTTTATTTGGGTTCATTTTGTGATCGCCAGGTATCTGGGGTGCATTAACTTCTTTTCTCATGTTGATATTTCTCTTTTTTGGTAGCCATCATGTCTCCGAAGAGAGTCCCAGTGCAGTCTGCCTTGACCGTTCCGCCTAAAAGAAAGAAGACGAATAAGCTTTAATCGTGCTTATTTCAATTCGCATGGTGTTTTTGGGTGTGCATCAGAATCACCCCCAACCAAACAAAAAAGGTGTTTTGGATTCTATCTACATAAAAAGAAGATGATAACGCTCTGATTGGGCTGATTTCAAATTGATGTTTTTGGGGTTAGAATGCACATTCACCCAAAAATCGCAGTGACATGTTTGTTATCAGCATAGGTGTTATCAGCATAGGTGTTTTGGTTCCATCGCAAAAGAAAGCTTGGATTATTCTTTCGGTGTTCATTCACTCACAAATAGCAGAGCGATGCGTAATAAGCTTAAACAAAGCCAAACAGGTTGTTTTGGGTTCCAGCTACATAGAAAGAAGCATCTTGGATTTCGCCTATTTCATGTCGTGTTCTTTGGTGTTAATGCACATTGACCCAGAAATCGCAAAGTGTATGTAATGAGACCAACATAAGAAAACGCCGTCTTTTCGCTTCCATATGCATAGAAAGAAGACGAATAAGCTTTCACAGGGCTTAATCAATTCTCATGGTGTTTTTTGGGTGTGCACCAGAATCGCCCCCAACCCAAGCAAAAAGGTGTTTTGGGTTCCATCTACATAAAAGGAAGACGAATAGGCTTTGATTGAGCTTATTTCAAATTGGTGTTTTCGGGGTTACAATGCACATTTACCCAAAAATCGCAGAGTGAAATGTTTGTCATGAGCCCAAATTAAACATAGGTGTCTGGGTTCCATCTCAATAAAAAGAGGACGAATAAGCTTTGATTGTTCTTTCGTTGTTCATTCACCCACAAATAGCAAAGCGAAGTTTAATCAGCCAAAACAAAGCAAAACAGGTTCTTTTGCGGTCCATCTACATCGAAAGAAGAATCATGGCTTTCGCTTATTTCAAGTCGTGTTCTTTGGTGAAAATGCACATTGACTCAGAAATCGCACAGTGTATGTACTGAAACCAACATAAGAAAACACCGTCT
Source organism: Podarcis tiliguerta (assembly GCF_965153285.1). Lineage (NCBI taxonomy): Eukaryota > Metazoa > Chordata > Lepidosauria > Squamata > Lacertidae > Podarcis > Podarcis tiliguerta. Next base: position 97,694,402 of record NC_139539.1, read on the forward strand.
TTTCGCTTCCCTATGAGTAGAAAGAAGACGAATAAGCTTTAATTGTGCTTATTTGAATTCGCATGGTGTTTTTTGGGTGTGCACCAGAATCACCCCCAACCAAAGCAAAAAGGTGTTTTGGGTTCCATCTTCATAAAAAGAAGATGATAACGCTCTGATTGGGCTTATTTCAAATTGGTGTTTTTGGGGTTAGAATGCACATTCACCCAAAAATTGCAGTGACATGTTTGTTATCAGCCCTAATCAAGCATAGGTGTTTTGGGTCAATCTCAATAGAAAGAGGACAAATAAGCTTTGATTTTTCTTTCGGTGTTCATTCAGCCACAAATAGCATAACGAAGTTTAATAAGTCTAAACTAGGCAAAAGAGTTTCTTTTGGGTTCCAACTACATAGAAAGAAGAATCTTGCATTTCGCTCATTTCAATTTGGGTTCTTTGGTGTTAATGCACATTCACCCAGAAAACGCAAAGTTTATGTAATGAGACCAAAATAACAAAACAGCGTCTTTTTGCTTCCCTATGCATAGAAAGAATACGAATAAGCTTTGATTGGGCTTATTTCAATTCACATGTTGTTTTTTGGGTGTTCACCAGAATCAACCCAACCAAAGCAAAAAGGCCTTGTGGGTTCCATCTGCACTAAAAAAAGATGATAAAGCTCTGATTGGGCTTATTTCAAATTGGTGTTTTCATGTCGTGTTCTTTGGTGTTAATGCATATTGACCCAGAAATCGCAAAGTGTGTGTATTGAAACCAAAATATCAAAACACCGTCTTTTCACATGCATATGAGTAGAAAGAAGACGAATAAGCTTTAATTGTGCTTATTTCAATTCGCATGGTGTTTTTTTGGGTGTGCACCAGCATCACCCCCAACCAAACAAAAACGGTGTTTTGGATTCTATCTACATAAAAAGAAGATGATAACGCTCTGATTGGGCTGATTTCAAATTGATGTTTTTGGGGTTAGAATGCACATTCACCCAAAAATCGCAGTGACATGTTTGTTATCAGCATAGGTGTTATCAGCATAGGTGTTTTGGTTCCATCGCAAAAGAAAGCTTGGATTATTCTTTCGGTGTTCATTCACTCACAAATAGCAGAGCGATGCGTAATAAGCTTAAACAAAGCCAAACAGGTTGTTTTGGGTTCCAGCTACATAGAAAGAAGCATCTTGGATTTCGCCTATTTCATGTCGTGTTCTTTGGTGTTAATGCACATTGACCCAGAAATCGCAATGTGTATGTAATGAGACCAACATTAGAAAACACCGTCTTTTCGCTTCCATATGTATGGAAAGAAGACGAATAAGCTTTCACAGGACTTATTTCAATTCTCATGGTGTTTTTTCGGTGTGCACCAGAATTGCCCCCAAAAAGGTGTTTTGGGTTCCATCTACATAAAAGGAAGACGAATAGGCTTTGATTGAGCTTATTTCAAATTGGTGTTTTCGGGGTTACAATGCACATTCACCCAAAAATCGCAGAGTGAAATGTTTGTCATGATAAAGCTCTGATTGGGCTTATTTCCAATTGTTGGTTTTGGGGTTAGAATGCACATTCACCCCGAAATCGCAGATGCTAAATGTTTGTTATCAGTCCAAATCAAGAATAGGTGTTTTGGTTCCATCTCAATAGAAAGAAGACGAATAAGCTTTAATTGTTCTTTCGGTGTTCATTCACCCACAAACAGCAAAGCGAGGTGTAGTAAGCCAAAACAAAGCAAAACAGGTTGTTTTGGCTTCCATCTACATAGAAAGAAGAATCTTGGATGTCACGTATTTCATGTCGTGTTCTTTGGTGTAAATGCACATTGATCCAGAAATCGCACAGTGTATGTAATGAGACCAATATAACACAACACTGTCTTTTCGCTTCCATGTGCGTAGAAAGAAGAGGAATAAGCTTTGATTGTGCTTATTTCAATTTGCATGGTGGTTTTTGGGTGTGCACCAGAATCAGCCCCAACCCAAGCAAAAAGGTGTTTTGGACTCTATCTACATAAAAAGAAGATGATAACGCTCTGATTGGGCTGATTTCAAATTGGTCTTTTGGGGGTTAGAATGCACATTGACCCAGAAATCGCAAAGTGTGTGTAATGAGACCAAATAAAGCATAGGTGTTTTGGTTCCATCGCAATAGAAAGCTTCGATAGTTCTTTCGGTGTTCATTCACTCACAAAGCGTGTTCTCCTTGCACGAGGCTAGGGCTTCCTCTTTTCGCCCATGCATCGGATTGATCACAGCGAAGGGAGATGGTTGTATTTTTCTACTAATTACCCATTATCCTTGTGTCTTTGGCCTGCTTTAATTGCATTAGTTCGATTTAATTCTTAATTTTGTCCTTTGATTAAGTTTCCTCTGTGTAATAATTATTAATTTTATTTTAATTTTCCCTCTCTCCTTCTAAAATTTTTACCCTTCATTCCCACCCCCCTTAGTCCTTTAATTTTCCCCTATCCCCCCTCCCCCCCCCCACTGTAGCTTACCTTAACGTTCGGAGGCACTAGGCCTCTGCGAAGTGCGCCCAGCCGCAGGGGCGCAGCTGCCTAGGCCTGGCTCCTGGTTGGACGAAGGGCCTTTTTTCGGCAGCGCCTGGTACCGTGCCGCAGCGGGGGGTGCCTCCAGCTCTGCTGGGCCTTCTTAGGCTTTCCCGAGCCCCCCCCCCCGCCGATTTCCGAGGCCGGATTCGGCCTTCTTTTGTCCTTGGCAGCCCTCCCTGCGAAGCGGGGAGGCCTGGTGTCTTGCGGGGCTGCAGGGAGGCAGGCGCGGCCTAACTTGGGCCTGGGTGCAGGCCCATTGTGTTCAGCTGCCTTTCCCTGCTGCGTTTTGGCGGGAACGCCATTTTCCAGGCTTAAATTGCTCACGCAGGCCATCTAGTGGCCGTTCTGAGCATTGCAGCCTCCCTGATTTAATTATAAAGAAATACTTTAGACCACGGGTGTCAAACACAAGGCCCGCGGGCCAAATCCGGCCCGCCAGACCTCGTCATGTGGCCCGTGTAGCCAGCAATTCCTGGTGTCCGTAAGGGCCGCCCCCTTCCCCCGCAAGCCCTTTTATCAATGACAAAGGCAGGAACGCTCCTTCCGCGCCTGTCCGGCTCTGGAAAAGGCAACCCTTTCACGCGCTTGATTTGCAACCCAACCCAGCCGCGTGGTGCCCTTTCGGATTTCTCTCTCTCCTCCTCGCCAAGCCCCGAATCGAGCCCGCCCTCCGCTGTCAAGGCCTGTCTGGCTCGCAGTACCCATTGCGGCGCTTGTTTCTGGGAAATGCGGATCGCTTCCCGGCTCTCTGCCCTCGCTTTGCCCGCTTGGATGGAGCAAAGCACACGACACCGGCTGCGCCATCGCGGGGTCCGCGCGCGTAAGAGCCGCCGCTGCGCACGAGGCTAGGGATCCTTCTCTCTCTTCCTCCCTCGGTTCACCTTTGGCCCTGATCGGAGAGGCCTGATCCTGGGCCATCGCTCGCTCTTCCCTCCTGCACAGGTGACTCACCCGCCGCCGCCTCCTCCTCCTCCTCCTCCTCCTCCTCTCCTCCCAGAAAGGCAGGCTGGATGCGGGAGGGTCGCTGCACCTTTAAAGTCCTGCACATTTTCTGCAGTGTGTACAAACACCGAGGTCTAGCCGCAAAGTTAGCAAGCCTAGGCCCTTGTTAAGGTGGGCTGGAGGAGGGTTGGCTCGGAAAGCGGGTTGCTCTGTGCGAGCCCCCCTCCAAGCAACCCACGCGCGACGGGTGCTGGCTGAGCAAGGTCGCTGCTGCAAAAAATAAATAAAGAGAGCACAAAAGCAAATACCACGCACCAGGGGAAGCTTGGCCTGAGGAAGCCGAGCAGCGGCGGCGGACACATAGTCCTACAGATACAACCGGCCCTTTGAGGGTGACCAAACTGCTGGTGCGGCCCCCGATGAATTTGAGTTTGACACCCCTGCTTTAGACTGTTAACTGCTGCCACTTTGTGGACATTCTGTGCATTGCAGCCTGTTGTTTTATTTGAGTACAGGGAAGCTAATTTGCTGCCAGCTAGTGGCCAATAAAGGTAAAGGCACTTTCTGCTTAATTGTATGCTCCTTAATTGAGTAGCTTACTCTTTTATTTGGGTTCATTTTGTGATCGCCAGGTATCTGGGGTGCATTAACTTCTTTTCTCATGTTGATATTTCTCTTTTTTGGTAGCCATCATGTCTCCGAAGAGAGTCCCAGTGCAGTCTGCCTTGACCGTTCCGCCTAAAAGAAAGAAGACGAATAAGCTTTAATCGTGCTTATTTCAATTCGCATGGTGTTTTTGGGTGTGCATCAGAATCACCCCCAACCAAACAAAAAAGGTGTTTTGGATTCTATCTACATAAAAAGAAGATGATAACGCTCTGATTGGGCTGATTTCAAATTGATGTTTTTGGGGTTAGAATGCACATTCACCCAAAAATCGCAGTGACATGTTTGTTATCAGCATAGGTGTTATCAGCATAGGTGTTTTGGTTCCATCGCAAAAGAAAGCTTGGATTATTCTTTCGGTGTTCATTCACTCACAAATAGCAGAGCGATGCGTAATAAGCTTAAACAAAGCCAAACAGGTTGTTTTGGGTTCCAGCTACATAGAAAGAAGCATCTTGGATTTCGCCTATTTCATGTCGTGTTCTTTGGTGTTAATGCACATTGACCCAGAAATCGCAAAGTGTATGTAATGAGACCAACATAAGAAAACGCCGTCTTTTCGCTTCCATATGCATAGAAAGAAGACGAATAAGCTTTCACAGGGCTTAATCAATTCTCATGGTGTTTTTTGGGTGTGCACCAGAATCGCCCCCAACCCAAGCAAAAAGGTGTTTTGGGTTCCATCTACATAAAAGGAAGACGAATAGGCTTTGATTGAGCTTATTTCAAATTGGTGTTTTCGGGGTTACAATGCACATTTACCCAAAAATCGCAGAGTGAAATGTTTGTCATGAGCCCAAATTAAACATAGGTGTCTGGGTTCCATCTCAATAAAAAGAGGACGAATAAGCTTTGATTGTTCTTTCGTTGTTCATTCACCCACAAATAGCAAAGCGAAGTTTAATCAGCCAAAACAAAGCAAAACAGGTTCTTTTGCGGTCCATCTACATCGAAAGAAGAATCATGGCTTTCGCTTATTTCAAGTCGTGTTCTTTGGTGAAAATGCACATTGACTCAGAAATCGCACAGTGTATGTACTGAAACCAACATAAGAAAACACCGTCTTTTCGCTTCCCTATGAGTAGAAAGAAGACGAATAAGCTTTAATTGTGCTTATTTGAATTCGCATGGTGTTTTTTGGGTGTGCACCAGAATCACCCCCAACCAAAGCAAAAAGGTGTTTTGGGTTCCATCTTCATAAAAAGAAGATGATAACGCTCTGATTGGGCTTATTTCAAATTGGTGTTTTTGGGGTTAGAATGCACATTCACCCAAAAATTGCAGTGACATGTTTGTTATCAGCCCTAATCAAGCATAGGTGTTTTGGGTCAATCTCAATAGAAAGAGGACAAATAAACTTTGATTTTTCTTTCGGTGTTCATTCAGCCACAAATAGCATAACGAAGTTTAATAAGTCTAAACTAGGCAAAAGAGTTTCTTTTGGGTTCCAACTACATAGAAAGAAGAATCTTGCATTTCGCTCATTTCAATTTGGGTTCTTTGGTGTTAATGCACATTCACCCAGAAAACGCAAAGTTTATGTAATGAGACCAAAATAACAAAACAGCGTCTTTTTGCTTCCCTATGCATAGAAAGAATACGAATAAGCTTTGATTGGGCTTATTTCAATTCACATGTTGTTTTTTGGGTGTTCACCAGAATCAACCCAACCAAAGCAAAAAGGCCTTGTGGGTTCCATCTGCACTAAAAAAAGATGATAAAGCTCTGATTGGGCTTATTTCAAATTGGTGTTTTCATGTCGTGTTCTTTGGTGTTAATGCATATTGACCCAGAAATCGCAAAGTGTGTGTATTGAAACCAAAATATCAAAACACCGTCTTTTCACATGCATATGAGTAGAAAGAAGACGAATAAGCTTTAATTGTGCTTATTTCAATTCGCATGGTGTTTTTTTGGGTGTGCACCAGCATCACCCCCAACCAAACAAAAACGGTGTTTTGGATTCTATCTACATAAAAAGAAGATGATAACGCTCTGATTGGGCTGATTTCAAATTGATGTTTTTGGGGTTAGAATGCACATTCACCCAAAAATCGCAGTGACATGTTTGTTATCAGCATAGGTGTTATCAGCATAGGTGTTTTGGTTCCATCGCAAAAGAAAGCTTGGATTATTCTTTCGGTGTTCATTCACTCACAAATAGCAGAGCGATGCGTAATAAGCTTAAACAAAGCCAAACAGGTTGTTTTGGGTTCCAGCTACATAGAAAGAAGCATCTTGGATTTCGCCTATTTCATGTCGTGTTCTTTGGTGTTAATGCACATTGACCCAGAAATCGCAATGTGTATGTAATGAGACCAACATTAGAAAACACCGTCTTTTCGCTCCCATATGTATGGAAAGAAGACGAATAAGCTTTCACAGGACTTATTTCAATTCTCATGGTGTTTTTTCGGTGTGCACCAGAATTGCCCCCAAAAAGGTGTTTTGGGTTCCATCTACATAAAAGGAAGACGAATAGGCTTTGATTGAGCTTATTTCAAATTGGTGTTTTCGGGGTTACAATGCACATTCACCCAAAAATCGCAGAGTGAAATGTTTGTCATGATAAAGCTCTGATTGGGCTTATTTCCAATTGTTGGTTTTGGGGTTAGAATGCACATTCACCCCGAAATCGCAGATGCTAAATGTTTGTTATCAGTCCAAATCAAGAATAGGTGTTTTGGTTCCATCTCAATAGAAAGAAGACGAATAAGCTTTAATTGTTCTTTCGGTGTTCATTCACCCACAAACAGCAAAGCGAGGTGTAGTAAGCCAAAACAAAGCAAAACAGGTTGTTTTGGCTTCCATCTACATAGAAAGAAGAATCTTGGATGTCACGTATTTCATGTCGTGTTCTTTGGTGTAAATGCACATTGATCCAGAAATCGCACAGTGTATGTAATGAGACCAATATAACACAACACTGTCTTTTCGCTTCCATGTGCGTAGAAAGAAGAGGAATAAGCTTTGATTGTGCTTATTTCAATTTGCATGGTGGTTTTTGGGTGTGCACCAGAATCAGCCCCAACCCAAGCAAAAAGGTGTTTTGGACTCTATCTACATAAAAAGAAGATGATAACGCTCTGATTGGGCTGATTTCAAATTGGTCTTTTGGGGGTTAGAATGCACATTGACCCAGAAATCGCAAAGTGTGTGTAATGAGACCAAATAAAGCATAGGTGTTTTGGTTCCATCGCAATAGAAAGCTTTGATAGTTCTTTCGGTGTTCATTCACTCACAAAGCGTGTTCTCCTTGCACGAGGCTAGGGCTTCCTCTTTTCGCCCATGCATCGGATTGATCACAGCGAAGGGAGATGGTTGTATTTTTCTACTAATTACCCATTATCCTTGTGTCTTTGGCCTGCTTTAATTGCGTTAGTTCGATTTAATTCTTAATTTTGTCCTTTGATTAAGTTTCCTCTGTGTAATAATTATTAATTTTATTTTAATTTTCCCTCTCTCCTTCTAAAATTTTTACCCTTCATTCCCACCCCCCTTAGTCCTTTAATTTTCCCCTATCCCCCCTCCCCCCCCACTGTAGCTTACCTTAACGTTCGGAGGCACTAGGCCTCTGCGAAGTGCGCCCAGCCGCAGGGGCGCAGCTGCCTAGGCCTGGCTCCTGGTTGGACGAAGGGCCTTTTTTCGGCAGCGCCTGGTACCGTGCCGCAGCGGGGGGTGCCTCCAGCTCTGCTGGGCCTTCTTAGGCTTTCCCGAGCCCCCCCCCCGATTTCGGAGGCCGGATTCGGCCTTCTTTTGTCCTTGGCAGCCCTCCCTGCGAAGCGGGGAGGCCTGGTGTCTTGCGGGGCTGCAGGGAGGCAGGCGCGGCCTAACTTGGGCCTGGGTGCAGGCCCATTGTGTTCAGCTGCCTTTCCCTGCTGCGTTTTGGCGGGAACGCCATTTTCCAGGCTTAAATTGCTCACGCAGGCCATCTAGTGGCCGTTCTGAGCATTGCAGCCTCCCTGATTTAATTATAAAGAAATACTTTAGACTGTTAACTGCTGCCACTTTGTGGACATTCTGTGCATTGCAGCCTGTTGTTTTATTTGAGTACAGGGAAGCTAATTTGCTGCCAGCTAGTGGCCAATAAAGGAAAAGGCACTTTCTGCTTAATTGTATGCTCCTTAATTGAGTAGCTTACTCTTTTATTTGGGTTCATTTTGTGATCGCCAGGTATCTGGGGTGCATTAACTTCTTTTCTCATGTTGATATTTCTCTTTTTTGGTAGCCATCATGTCTCCGAAGAGAGTCCCAGTGCAGTCTGCCTTGACCGTTCCGCCTAAAAGAAAGAAGACGAATAAGCTTTAATCGTGCTTATTTCAATTCGCATGGTGTTTTTGGGTGTGCATCAGAATCACCCCCAACCAAACAAAAAAGGTGTTTTGGATTCTATCTACATAAAAAGAAGATGATAACGCTCTGATTGGGCTGATTTCAAATTGATGTTTTTGGGGTTAGAATGCACATTCACCCAAAAATCGCAGTGACATGTTTGTTATCAGCATAGGTGTTATCAGCATAGGTGTTTTGGTTCCATCGCAAAAGAAAGCTTGGATTATTCTTTCGGTGTTCATTCACTCACAAATAGCAGAGCGATGCGTAATAAGCTTAAACAAAGCCAAACAGGTTGTTTTGGGTTCCAGCTACATAGAAAGAAGCATCTTGGATTTCGCCTATTTCATGTCGTGTTCTTTGGTGTTAATGCACATTGACCCAGAAATCGCAAAGTGTATGTAATGAGACCAACATAAGAAAACGCCGTCTTTTCGCTTCCATATGCATAGAAAGAAGACGAATAAGCTTTCACAGGGCTTAATCAATTCTCATGGTGTTTTTTGGGTGTGCACCAGAATCGCCCCCAACCCAAGCAAAAAGGTGTTTTGGGTTCCATCTACATAAAAGGAAGACGAATAGGCTTTGATTGAGCTTATTTCAAATTGGTGTTTTCGGGGTTACAATGCACATTTACCCAAAAATCGCAGAGTGAAATGTTTGTCATGAGCCCAAATTAAACATAGGTGTCTGGGTTCCATCTCAATAAAAAGAGGACGAATAAGCTTTGATTGTTCTTTCGTTGTTCATTCACCCACAAATAGCAAAGCGAAGTTTAATCAGCCAAAACAAAGCAAAACAGGTTCTTTTGCGGTCCATCTACATCGAAAGAAGAATCATGGCTTTCGCTTATTTCAAGTCGTGTTCTTTGGTGAAAATGCACATTGACTCAGAAATCGCACAGTGTATGTACTGAAACCAACATAAGAAAACACCGTCTTTTCGCTTCCCTATGAGTAGAAAGAAGACGAATAAGCTTTAATTGTGCTTATTTGAATTCGCATGGTGTTTTTTGGGTGTGCACCAGAATCACCCCCAACCAAAGCAAAAAGGTGTTTTGGGTTCCATCTTCATAAAAAGAAGATGATAACGCTCTGATTGGGCTTATTTCAAATTGGTGTTTTTGGGGTTAGAATGCACATTCACCCAAAAATTGCAGTGACATGTTTGTTATCAGCCCTAATCAAGCATAGGTGTTTTGGGTCAATCTCAATAGAAAGAGGACAAATAAGCTTTGATTTTTCTTTCGGTGTTCATTCAGCCACAAATAGCATAACGAAGTTTAATAAGTCTAAACTAGGCAAAAGAGTTTCTTTTGGGTTCCAACTACATAGAAAGAAGAATCTTGCATTTCGCTCATTTCAATTTGGGTTCTTTGGTGTTAATGCACATTCACCCAGAAAACGCAAAGTTTATGTAATGAGACCAAAATAACAAAACAGCGTCTTTTTGCTTCCCTATGCATAGAAAGAATACGAATAAGCTTTGATTGGGCTTATTTCAATTCACATGTTGTTTTTTGGGTGTTCACCAGAATCAACCCAACCAAAGCAAAAAGGCCTTGTGGGTTCCATCTGCACTAAAAAAAGATGATAAAGCTCTGATTGGGCTTATTTCAAATTGGTGTTTTCATGTCGTGTTCTTTGGTGTTAATGCATATTGACCCAGAAATCGCAAAGTGTGTGTATTGAAACCAAAATATCAAAACACCGTCTTTTCACATGCATATGAGTAGAAAGAAGACGAATAAGCTTTAATTGTGCTTATTTCAATTCGCATGGTGTTTTTTTGGGTGTGCACCAGCATCACCCCCAACCAAACAAAAACGGTGTTTTGGATTCTATCTACATAAAAAGAAGATGATAACGCTCTGATTGGGCTGATTTCAAATTGATGTTTTTGGGGTTAGAATGCACATTCACCCAAAAATCGCAGTGACATGTTTGTTATCAGCATAGGTGTTATCAGCATAGGTGTTTTGGTTCCATCGCAAAAGAAAGCTTGGATTATTCTTTCGGTGTTCATTCACTCACAAATAGCAGAGCGATGCGTAATAAGCTTAAACAAAGCCAAACAGGTTGTTTTGGGTTCCAGCTACATAGAAAGAAGCATCTTGGATTTCGCCTATTTCATGTCGTGTTCTTTGGTGTTAATGCACATTGACCCAGAAATCGCAATGTGTTTGTAATGAGACCAACATTAGAAAACACCGTCTTTTCGCTCCCATATGTATGGAAAGAAGACGAATAAGCTTTCACAGGACTTATTTCAATTCTCATGGTGTTTTTTCGGTGTGCACCAGAATTGCCCCCAAAAAGGTGTTTTGGGTTCCATCTACATAAAAGGAAGACGAATAGGCTTTGATTGAGCTTATTTCAAATTGGTGTTTTCGGGGTTACAATGCACATTCACCCAAAAATCGCAGAGTGAAATGTTTGTCATGATAAAGCTCTGATTGGGCTTATTTCCAATTGTTGGTTTTGGGGTTAGAATGCACATTCACCCCGAAATCGCAGATGCTAAATGTTTGTTATCAGTCCAAATCAAGAATAGGTGTTTTGGTTCCATCTCAATAGAAAGAAGACGAATAAGCTTTAATTGTTCTTTCGGTGTTCATTCACCCACAAACAGCAAAGCGAGGTGTAGTAAGCCAAAACAAAGCAAAACAGGTTGTTTTGGCTTCCATCTACATAGAAAGAAGAATCTTGGATGTCACGTATTTCATGTCGTGTTCTTTGGTGTAAATGCACATTGATCCAGAAATCGCACAGTGTATGTAATGAGACCAATATAACACAACACTGTCTTTTCGCTTCCATGTGCGTAGAAAGAAGAGGAATAAGCTTTGATTGTGCTTATTTCAATTTGCATGGTGGTTTTTGGGTGTGCACCAGAATCAGCCCCAACCCAAGCAAAAAGGTGTTTTGGACTCTATCTACATAAAAAGAAGATGATAACGCTCTGATTGGGCTGATTTCAAATTGGTCTTTTGGGGGTTAGAATGCACATTGACCCAGAAATCGCAAAGTGTGTGTAATGAGACCAAATAAAGCATAGGTGTTTTGGTTCCATCGCAATAGAAAGCTTTGATAGTTCTTTCGGTGTTCATTCACTCACAAAGCGTGTTCTCCTTGCACGAGGCTAGGGCTTCCTCTTTTCGCCCATGCATCGGATTGATCACAGCGAAGGGAGATGGTTGTATTTTTCTACTAATTACCCATTATCCTTGTGTCTTTGGCCTGCTTTAATTGCGTTAGTTCGATTTAATTCTTAATTTTGTCCTTTGATTAAGTTTCCTCTGTGTAATAATTATTAATTTTATTTTAATTTTCCCTCTCTCCTTCTAAAATTTTTACCCTTCATTCCCACCCCCCTTAGTCCTTTAATTTTCCCCTATCCCCCCTCCCCCCCCACTGTAGCTTACCTTAACGTTCGGAGGCACTAGGCCTCTGCGAAGTGCGCCCAGCCGCAGGGGCGCAGCTGCCTAGGCCTGGCTCCTGGTTGGACGAAGGGCCTTTTTTCGGCAGCGCCTGGTACCGTGCCGCAGCGGGGGGTGCCTCCAGCTCTGCTGGGCCTTCTTAGGCTTTCCCGAGCCCCCCCCCGATTTCGGAGGCCGGATTCGGCCTTCTTTTGTCCTTGGCAGCCCTCCCTGCGAAGCGGGGAGGCCTGGTGTCTTGCGGGGCTGCAGGGAGGCAGGCGCGGCCTAACTTGGGCCTGGGTGCAGGCCCATTGTGTTCAGCTGCCTTTCCCTGCTGCGTTTTGGCGGGAACGCCATTTTCCAGGCTTAAATTGCTCACGCAGGCCATCTAGTGGCCGTTCTGAGCATTGCAGCCTCCCTGATTTAATTATAAAGAAATACTTTAGACTGTTAACTGCTGCCACTTTGTGGACATTCTGTGCATTGCAGCCTGTTGTTTTATTTGAGTACAGGGAAGCTAATTTGCTGCCAGCTAGTGGCCAATAAAGGAAAAGGCACTTTCTGCTTAATTGTATGCTCCTTAATTGAGTAGCTTACTCTTTTATTTGGGTTCATTTTGTGATCGCCAGGTATCTGGGGTGCATTAACTTCTTTTCTCATGTTGATATTTCTCTTTTTTGGTAGCCATCATGTCTCCGAAGAGAGTCCCAGTGCAGTCTGCCTTGACCGTTCCGCCTAAAAGAAAGAAGACGAATAAGCTTTAATCGTGCTTATTTCAATTCGCATGGTGTTTTTGGGTGTGCATCAGAATCACCCCCAACCAAACAAAAAAGGTGTTTTGGATTCTATCTACATAAAAAGAAGATGATAACGCTCTGATTGGGCTGATTTCAAATTGATGTTTTTGGGGTTAGAATGCACATTCACCCAAAAATCGCAGTGACATGTTTGTTATCAGCATAGGTGTTATCAGCATAGGTGTTTTGGTTCCATCGCAAAAGAAAGCTTGGATTATTCTTTCGGTGTTCATTCACTCACAAATAGCAGAGCGATGCGTAATAAGCTTAAACAAAGCCAAACAGGTTGTTTTGGGTTCCAGCTACATAGAAAGAAGCATCTTGGATTTCGCCTATTTCATGTCGTGTTCTTTGGTGTTAATGCACATTGACCCAGAAATCGCAAAGTGTATGTAATGAGACCAACATAAGAAAACGCCGTCTTTTCGCTTCCATATGCATAGAAAGAAGACGAATAAGCTTTCACAGGGCTTAATCAATTCTCATGGTGTTTTTTGGGTGTGCACCAGAATCGCCCCCAACCCAAGCAAAAAGGTGTTTTGGGTTCCATCTACATAAAAGGAAGACGAATAGGCTTTGATTGAGCTTATTTCAAATTGGTGTTTTCGGGGTTACAATGCACATTTACCCAAAAATCGCAGAGTGAAATGTTTGTCATGAGCCCAAATTAAACATAGGTGTCTGGGTTCCATCTCAATAAAAAGAGGACGAATAAGCTTTGATTGTTCTTTCGTTGTTCATTCACCCACAAATAGCAAAGCGAAGTTTAATCAGCCAAAACAAAGCAAAACAGGTTCTTTTGCGGTCCATCTCAATAGAAAGAAGAATCATGGCTTTCGCTTATTTCAAGTCGTGTTCTTTGGTGAAAATGCACATTGACTCAGAAATCGCACAGTGTATGTACTGAAACCAACATAAGAAAACACCGTCTTTTCGCTTCCCTATGAGTAGAAAGAAGACGAATAAGCTTTAATTGTGCTTATTTGAATTCGCATGGTGTTTTTTGGGTGTGCACCAGAATCACCCCCAACCAAAGCAAAAAGGTGTTTTGGGTTCCATCTTCATAAAAAGAAGATGATAACGCTCTGATTGGGCTTATTTCAAATTGGTGTTTTTGGGGTTAGAATGCACATTCACCCAAAAATTGCAGTGACATGTTTGTTATCAGCCCTAATCAAGCATAGGTGTTTTGGGTCAATCTCAATAGAAAGAGGACAAATAAGCTTTGATTTTTCTTTCGGTGTTCATTCAGCCACAAATAGCATAACGAAGTTTAATAAGTCTAAACTAGGCAAAAGAGTTTCTTTTGGGTTCCAACTACATAGAAAGAAGAATCTTGCATTTCGCTCATTTCAATTTGGGTTCTTTGGTGTTAATGCACATTCACCCAGAAAACGCAAAGTTTATGTAATGAGACCAAAATAACAAAACAGCGTCTTTTTGCTTCCCTATGCATAGAAAGAATACGAATAAGCTTTGATTGGGCTTATTTCAATTCACATGTTGTTTTTTGGGTGTTCACCAGAATCAACCCAACCAAAGCAAAAAGGCCTTGTGGGTTCCATCTGCACTAAAAAAAGATGATAAAGCTCTGATTGGGCTTATTTCAAATTGGTGTTTTCATGTCGTGTTCTTTGGTGTTAATGCATATTGACCCAGAAATCGCAAAGTGTGTGTATTGAAACCAAAATATCAAAACACCGTCTTTTCACATGCATATGAGTAGAAAGAAGACGAATAAGCTTTAATTGTGCTTATTTCAATTCGCATGGTGTTTTTTTGGGTGTGCACCAGCATCACCCCCAACCAAACAAAAACGGTGTTTTGGATTCTATCTACATAAAAAGAAGATGATAACGCTCTGATTGGGCTGATTTCAAATTGATGTTTTTGGGGTTAGAATGCACATTCACCCAAAAATCGCAGTGACATGTTTGTTATCAGCATAGGTGTTATCAGCATAGGTGTTTTGGTTCCATCGCAAAAGAAAGCTTGGATTATTCTTTCGGTGTTCATTCACTCACAAATAGCAGAGCGATGCGTAATAAGCTTAAACAAAGCCAAACAGGTTGTTTTGGGTTCCAGCTACATAGAAAGAAGCATCTTGGATTTCGCCTATTTCATGTCGTGTTCTTTGGTGTTAATGCACATTGACCCAGAAATCGCAATGTGTATGTAATGAGACCAACATTAGAAAACACCGTCTTTTCGCTTCCATATGTATGGAAAGAAGACGAATAAGCTTTCACAGGACTTATTTCAATTCTCATGGTGTTTTTTCGGTGTGCACCAGAATTGCCCCCAAAAAGGTGTTTTGGGTTCCATCTACATAAAAGGAAGACGAATAGGCTTTGATTGAGCTTATTTCAAATTGGTGTTTTCGGGGTTACAATGCACATTCACCCAAAAATCGCAGAGTGAAATGTTTGTCATGATAAAGCTCTGATTGGGCTTATTTCCAATTGTTGGTTTTGGGGTTAGAATGCACATTCACCCCGAAATCGCAGATGCTAAATGTTTGTTATCAGTCCAAATCAAGAATAGGTGTTTTGGTTCCATCTCAATAGAAAGAAGACGAATAAGCTTTAATTGTTCTTTCGGTGTTCATTCACCCACAAACAGCAAAGCGAGGTGTAGTAAGCCAAAACAAAGCAAAACAGGTTGTTTTGGCTTCCATCTACATAGAAAGAAGAATCTTGGATGTCACGTATTTCATGTCGTGTTCTTTGGTGTAAATGCACATTGATCCAGAAATCGCACAGTGTATGTAATGAGACCAATATAACACAACACTGTCTTTTCGCTTCCATGTGCGTAGAAAGAAGAGGAATAAGCTTTGATTGTGCTTATTTCAATTTGCATGGTGGTTTTTGGGTGTGCACCAGAATCAGCCCCAACCCAAGCAAAAAGGTGTTTTGGACTCTATCTACATAAAAAGAAGATGATAACGCTCTGATTGGGCTGATTTCAAATTGGTCTTTTGGGGGTTAGAATGCACATTGACCCAGAAATCGCAAAGTGTGTGTAATGAGACCAAATAAAGCATAGGTGTTTTGGTTCCATCGCAATAGAAAGCTTCGATAGTTCTTTCGGTGTTCATTCACTCACAAAGCGTGTTCTCCTTGCACGAGGCTAGGGCTTCCTCTTTTCGCCCATGCATCGGATTGATCACAGCGAAGGGAGATGGTTGTATTTTTCTACTAATTACCCATTATCCTTGTGTCTTTGGCCTGCTTTAATTGCGTTAGTTCGATTTAATTCTTAATTTTGTCCTTTGATTAAGTTTCCTCTGTGTAATAATTATTAATTTTATTTTAATTTTCCCTCTCTCCTTCTAAAATTTTTACCCTTCATTCCCACCCCCCTTAGTCCTTTAATTTTCCCCTATCCCCCCTCCCCCCCCACTGTAGCTTACCTTAACGTTCGGAGGCACTAGGCCTCTGCGAAGTGCGCCCAGCCGCAGGGGCGCAGCTGCCTAGGCCTGGCTCCTGGTTGGACGAAGGGCCTTTTTTCGGCAGCGCCTGGTACCGTGCCGCAGCGGGGGGGTGCCTCCAGCTCTGCTGGGCCTTCTTAGGCTTTCCCGAGCCCCCCCCCCGCCGATTTCCGAGGCCGGATTCGGCCTTCTTTTGTCCTTGGCAGCCCTCCCTGCGAAGCGGGGAGGCCTGGTGTCTTGCGGGGCTGCAGGGAGGCAGGCGCGGCCTAACTTGGGCCTGGGTGCAGGCCCATTGTGTTCAGCTGCCTTTCCCTGCTGCGTTTTGGCGGGAACGCCATTTTCCAGGCTTAAATTGCTCACGCAGGCCATCTAGTGGCCGTTCTGAGCATTGCAGCCTCCCTGATTTAATTATAAAGAAATACTTTAGACTGTTAACTGCTGCCACTTTGTGGACATTCTGTGCATTGCAGCCTGTTGTTTTATTTGAGTACAGGGAAGCTAATTTGCTGCCAGCTAGTGGCCAATAAAGGAAAAGGCACTTTCTGCTTAATTGTATGCTCCTTAATTGAGTAGCTTACTCTTTTATTTGGGTTCATTTTGTGATCGCCAGGTATCTGGGGTGCATTAACTTCTTTTCTCATGTTGATATTTCTCTTTTTTGGTAGCCATCATGTCTCCGAAGAGAGTCCCAGTGCAGTCTGCCTTGACCGTTCCGCCTAAAAGAAAGAAGACGAATAAGCTTTAATCGTGCTTATTTCAATTCGCATGGTGTTTTTGGGTGTGCATCAGAATCACCCCCAACCAAACAAAAAAGGTGTTTTGGATTCTATCTACATAAAAAGAAGATGATAACGCTCTGATTGGGCTGATTTCAAATTGATGTTTTTGGGGTTAGAATGCACATTCACCCAAAAATCGCAGTGACATGTTTGTTATCAGCATAGGTGTTATCAGCATAGGTGTTTTGGTTCCATCGCAAAAGAAAGCTTGGATTATTCTTTCGGTGTTCATTCACTCACAAATAGCAGAGCGATGCGTAATAAGCTTAAACAAAGCCAAACAGGTTGTTTTGGGTTCCAGCTACATAGAAAGAAGCATCTTGGATTTCGCCTATTTCATGTCGTGTTCTTTGGTGTTAATGCACATTGACCCAGAAATCGCAAAGTGTATGTAATGAGACCAACATAAGAAAACGCCGTCTTTTCGCTTCCATATGCATAGAAAGAAGACGAATAAGCTTTCACAGGGCTTAATCAATTCTCATGGTGTTTTTTGGGTGTGCACCAGAATCGCCCCCAACCCAAGCAAAAAGGTGTTTTGGGTTCCATCTACATAAAAGGAAGACGAATAGGCTTTGATTGAGCTTATTTCAAATTGGTGTTTTCGGGGTTACAATGCACATTTACCCAAAAATCGCAGAGTGAAATGTTTGTCATGAGCCCAAATTAAACATAGGTGTCTGGGTTCCATCTCAATAAAAAGAGGACGAATAAGCTTTGATTGTTCTTTCGTTGTTCATTCACCCACAAATAGCAAAGCGAAGTTTAATCAGCCAAAACAAAGCAAAACAGGTTCTTTTGCGGTCCATCTCAATAGAAAGAAGAATCATGGCTTTCGCTTATTTCAAGTCGTGTTCTTTGGTGAAAATGCACATTGACTCAGAAATCGCACAGTGTATGTACTGAAACCAACATAAGAAAACACCGTCTTTTCGCTTCCCTATGAGTAGAAAGAAGACGAATAAGCTTTAATTGTGCTTATTTGAATTCGCATGGTGTTTTTTGGGTGTGCACCAGAATCACCCCCAACCAAAGCAAAAAGGTGTTTTGGGTTCCATCTTCATAAAAAGAAGATGATAACGCTCTGATTGGGCTTATTTCAAATTGGTGTTTTTGGGGTTAGAATGCACATTCACCCAAAAATTGCAGTGACATGTTTGTTATCAGCCCTAATCAAGCATAGGTGTTTTGGGTCAATCTCAATAGAAAGAGGACAAATAAGCTTTGATTTTTCTTTCGGTGTTCATTCAGCCACAAATAGCATAACGAAGTTTAATAAGTCTAAACTAGGCAAAAGAGTTTCTTTTGGGTTCCAACTACATAGAAAGAAGAATCTTGCATTTCGCTCATTTCAATTTGGGTTCTTTGGTGTTAATGCACATTCACCCAGAAAACGCAAAGTTTATGTAATGAGACCAAAATAACAAAACAGCGTCTTTTTGCTTCCCTATGCATAGAAAGAATACGAATAAGCTTTGATTGGGCTTATTTCAATTCACATGTTGTTTTTTGGGTGTTCACCAGAATCAACCCAACCAAAGCAAAAAGGCCTTGTGGGTTCCATCTGCACTAAAAAAAGATGATAAAGCTCTGATTGGGCTTATTTCAAATTGGTGTTTTCATGTCGTGTTCTTTGGTGTTAATGCATATTGACCCAGAAATCGCAAAGTGTGTGTATTGAAACCAAAATATCAAAACACCGTCTTTTCACATGCATATGAGTAGAAAGAAGACGAATAAGCTTTAATTGTGCTTATTTCAATTCGCATGGTGTTTTTTTGGGTGTGCACCAGCATCACCCCCAACCAAACAAAAACGGTGTTTTGGATTCTATCTACATAAAAAGAAGATGATAACGCTCTGATTGGGCTGATTTCAAATTGATGTTTTTGGGGTTAGAATGCACATTCACCCAAAAATCGCAGTGACATGTTTGTTATCAGCATAGGTGTTATCAGCATAGGTGTTTTGGTTCCATCGCAAAAGAAAGCTTGGATTATTCTTTCGGTGTTCATTCACTCACAAATAGCAGAGCGATGCGTAATAAGCTTAAACAAAGCCAAACAGGTTGTTTTGGGTTCCAGCTACATAGAAAGAAGCATCTTGGATTTCGCCTATTTCATGTCGTGTTCTTTGGTGTTAATGCACATTGACCCAGAAATCGCAATGTGTATGTAATGAGACCAACATTAGAAAACACCGTCTTTTCGCTTCCATATGTATGGAAAGAAGACGAATAAGCTTTCACAGGACTTATTTCAATTCTCATGGTGTTTTTTCGGTGTGCACCAGAATTGCCCCCAAAAAGGTGTTTTGGGTTCCATCTACATAAAAGGAAGACGAATAGGCTTTGATTGAGCTTATTTCAAATTGGTGTTTTCGGGGTTACAATGCACATTCACCCAAAAATCGCAGAGTGAAATGTTTGTCATGATAAAGCTCTGATTGGGCTTATTTCCAATTGTTGGTTTTGGGGTTAGAATGCACATTCACCCCGAAATCGCAGATGCTAAATGTTTGTTATCAGTCCAAATCAAGAATAGGTGTTTTGGTTCCATCTCAATAGAAAGAAGACGAATAAGCTTTAATTGTTCTTTCGGTGTTCATTCACCCACAAACAGCAAAGCGAGGTGTAGTAAGCCAAAACAAAGCAAAACAGGTTGTTTTGGCTTCCATCTACATAGAAAGAAGAATCTTGGATGTCACGTATTTCATGTCGTGTTCTTTGGTGTAAATGCACATTGATCCAGAAATCGCACAGTGTATGTAATGAGACCAATATAACACAACACTGTCTTTTCGCTTCCATGTGCGTAGAAAGAAGAGGAATAAGCTTTGATTGTGCTTATTTCAATTTGCATGGTGGTTTTTGGGTGTGCACCAGAATCAGCCCCAACCCAAGCAAAAAGGTGTTTTGGACTCTATCTACATAAAAAGAAGATGATAACGCTCTGATTGGGCTGATTTCAAATTGGTCTTTTGGGGGTTAGAATGCACATTGACCCAGAAATCGCAAAGTGTGTGTAATGAGACCAAATAAAGCATAGGTGTTTTGGTTCCATCGCAATAGAAAGCTTCGATAGTTCTTTCGGTGTTCATTCACTCACAAAGCGTGTTCTCCTTGCACGAGGCTAGGGCTTCCTCTTTTCGCCCATGCATCGGATTGATCACAGCGAAGGGAGATGGTTGTATTTTTCTACTAATTACCCATTATCCTTGTGTCTTTGGCCTGCTTTAATTGCGTTAGTTCGATTTAATTCTTAATTTTGTCCTTTGATTAAGTTTCCTCTGTGTAATAATTATTAATTTTATTTTAATTTTCCCTCTCTCCTTCTAAAATTTTTACCCTTCATTCCCACCCCCCTTAGTCCTTTAATTTTCCCCTATCCCCCCTCCCCCCCCACTGTAGCTTACCTTAACGTTCGGAGGCACTAGGCCTCTGCGAAGTGCGCCCAGCCGCAGGGGCGCAGCTGCCTAGGCCTGGCTCCTGGTTGGACGAAGGGCCTTTTTTCGGCAGCGCCTGGTACCGTGCCGCAGCGGGGGGGTGCCTCCAGCTCTGCTGGGCCTTCTTAGGCTTTCCCGAGCCCCCCCCCCGCCGATTTCCGAGGCCGGATTCGGCCTTCTTTTGTCCTTGGCAGCCCTCCCTGCGAAGCGGGGAGGCCTGGTGTCTTGCGGGGCTGCAGGGAGGCAGGCGCGGCCTAACTTGGGCCTGGGTGCAGGCCCATTGTGTTCAGCTGCCTTTCCCTGCTGCGTTTTGGCGGGAACGCCATTTTCCAGGCTTAAATTGCTCACGCAGGCCATCTAGTGGCCGTTCTGAGCATTGCAGCCTCCCTGATTTAATTATAAAGAAATACTTTAGACTGTTAACTGCTGCCACTTTGTGGACATTCTGTGCATTGCAGCCTGTTGTTTTATTTGAGTACAGGGAAGCTAATTTGCTGCCAGCTAGTGGCCAATAAAGGAAAAGGCACTTTCTGCTTAATTGTATGCTCCTTAATTGAGTAGCTTACTCTTTTATTTGGGTTCATTTTGTGATCGCCAGGTATCTGGGGTGCATTAACTTCTTTTCTCATGTTGATATTTCTCTTTTTTGGTAGCCATCATGTCTCCGAAGAGAGTCCCAGTGCAGTCTGCCTTGACCGTTCCGCCTAAAAGAAAGAAGACGAATAAGCTTTAATCGTGCTTATTTCAATTCGCATGGTGTTTTTGGGTGTGCATCAGAATCACCCCCAACCAAACAAAAAAGGTGTTTTGGATTCTATCTACATAAAAAGAAGATGATAACGCTCTGATTGGGCTGATTTCAAATTGATGTTTTTGGGGTTAGAATGCACATTCACCCAAAAATCGCAGTGACATGTTTGTTATCAGCATAGGTGTTATCAGCATAGGTGTTTTGGTTCCATCGCAAAAGAAAGCTTGGATTATTCTTTCGGTGTTCATTCACTCACAAATAGCAGAGCGATGCGTAATAAGCTTAAACAAAGCCAAACAGGTTGTTTTGGGTTCCAGCTACATAGAAAGAAGCATCTTGGATTTCGCCTATTTCATGTCGTGTTCTTTGGTGTTAATGCACATTGACCCAGAAATCGCAAAGTGTATGTAATGAGACCAACATAAGAAAACGCCGTCTTTTCGCTTCCATATGCATAGAAAGAAGACGAATAAGCTTTCACAGGGCTTAATCAATTCTCATGGTGTTTTTTGGGTGTGCACCAGAATCGCCCCCAACCCAAGCAAAAAGGTGTTTTGGGTTCCATCTACATAAAAGGAAGACGAATAGGCTTTGATTGAGCTTATTTCAAATTGGTGTTTTCGGGGTTACAATACACATTTACCCAAAAATCGCAGAGTGAAATGTTTGTCATGAGCCCAAATTAAACATAGGTGTCTGGGTTCCATCTCAATAAAAAGAGGACGAATAAGCTTTGATTGTTCTTTCGTTGTTCATTCACCCACAAATAGCAAAGCGAAGTTTAATCAGCCAAAACAAAGCAAAACAGGTTCTTTTGCGGTCCATCTACATCGAAAGAAGAATCATGGCTTTCGCTTATTTCAAGTCGTGTTCTTTGGTGAAAATGCACATTGACTCAGAAATCGCACAGTGTATGTACTGAAACCAACATAAGAAAACACCGTCTTTTCGCTTCCCTATGAGTAGAAAGAAGATGAATAAGCTTTAATTGTGCTTATTTGAATTCGCATGGTGTTTTTTGGATGTGCACCAGAATCACCCCCAACCAAAGCAAAAAGGTGTTTTGGGTTCCATCTTCATAAAAAGAAGATGATAACGCTCTGATTGGGCTTATTTCAAATTGGTGTTTTTGGGGTTAGAATGCACATTCACCCAAAAATTGCAGTGACATGTTTGTTATCAGCCCTAATCAAGCATAGGTGTTTTGGGTCAATCTCAATAGAAAGAGGACAAATAAGCTTTGATTTTTCTTTCGGTGTTCATTCAGCCACAAATAGCATAACGAAGTTTAATAAGTCTAAACTAGGCAAAAGAGTTTCTTTTGGGTTCCAACTACATAGAAAGAAGAATCTTGCATTTCGCTCATTTCAATTTGGGTTCTTTGGTGTTAATGCACATTCACCCAGAAAACGCAAAGTTTATGTAATGAGACCAAAATAACAAAACAGCGTCTTTTTGCTTCCCTATGCATAGAAAGAATACGAATAAGCTTTGATTGGGCTTATTTCAATTCACATGTGGTTTTTTGGGTGTTCACCAGAATCAACCCAACCAAAGCAAAAAGGCCTTGTGGGTTCCATCTACACTAAAAAAAGATGATAAAGCTCTGATTGGGCTTATTTCAAATTGGTGTTTTCATGTCGTGTTCTTTGGTGTTAATGCATATTGACCCAGAAATCGCAAAGTGTGTGTATTGAAACCAAAATATCAAAACACCGTCTTTTCACATGCATATGAGTAGAAAGAAGACGAATAAGCTTTAATTGTGCTTATTTCAATTCGCATGGTGTTTTTTTGGGTGTTCACCAGCATCACCCCCAACCAAACAAAAAAGGTGTTTTGGATTCTATCTTCATAAAAAGAAGATGATAACGCTCTGATTGGGCTTATTTCAAATTGGTGTTTTTGGGGTTAGAACGCACATTCACCCAAAAATTGCAGTGACATGTTTGTTATCAGCCCTAATCAAGCATAGGTGTTTTGGGTCAATCTCAATAGAAAGAGGACAAATAAGCTTTGATTTTTCTTTCGGTGTTCATTCAGCCACAATTAGCATAACGAAGTTTAATAAGTCTAAACTAGGCAAAAGAGTTTCTTTTGGGTTCCAACTACATAGTTGGAATAGTTCCAACTACATAGAACTACATAGTTCCAACTACATAGAAGAATCTTGCATTTCCCTCATTTCAATTTGGGTTCTTTGGTGTTAATGCACATTCACCCAGAAAACGCAAAGTTTATGTAATGAGACCAAAATAACAAAACAGCGTCTTTTTGCTTCCCTATGCATAGAAAGAATACGAATAAGCTTTGATTGGGCTTATTTCAATTCACATGTTGTTTTTTGGGTGTTCACCAGAATCAACCCAACCAAAGCAAAAAGGCCTTGTGGGTTCCATCTGCACTAAAAAAAGATGATAAAGCTCTGATTGGGCTTATTTCAAATTGGTGTTTTCATGTCGTGTTCTTTGGTGTTAATGCATATTGACCCAGAAATCGCAAAGTGTGTGTATTGAAACCAAAATATCAAAACACCGTCTTTTCACATGCATATGAGTAGAAAGAAGACGAATAAGCTTTAATTGTGCTTATTTCAATTCGCATGGTGTTTTTTTGGGTGTGCACCAGCATCACCCCCAACCAAACAAAAACGGTGTTTTGGATTCTATCTACATAAAAAGAAGATGATAACGCTCTGATTGGGCTGATTTCAAATTGATGTTTTTGGGGTTAGAATGCACATTCACCCAAAAATCGCAGTGACATGTTTGTTATCAGCATAGGTGTTATCAGCATAGGTGTTTTGGTTCCATCGCAAAAGAAAGCTTGGATTATTCTTTCGGTGTTCATTCACTCACAAATAGCAGAGCGATGCGTAATAAGCTTAAACAAAGCCAAACAGGTTGTTTTGGGTTCCAGCTACATAGAAAGAAGCATCTTGGATTTCGCCTATTTCATGTCCTTTGGTGTTAATGCACATTGACCCAGAAATCGCAAAGTGTATGTAATGAGACCAACATTAGAAAACACCGTCTTTTCGCTTCCATATGTATGGAAAGAAGACGAATAAGCTTTCACAGGACTTATTTCAATTCTCATGGTGGTTTTTCGGTGTGCACCAGAATTGCCCCCCAAAAGGTGTTTTGGGTTCCATCTACATAAAAGGAAGACGAATAGGCTTTGATTGAGCTTATTTCAAATTGGTGTTTTCGGGGTTACAATGCACATTCACCCAAAAATCGCAGAGTGAAATGTTTGTCATGATAAAGCTCTGATTGGGCTTATTTCCAATTGTTGGTTTTGGGGTTAGAATGCACATTCACCCCGAAATCGCAGATGCTAAATGTTTGTTATCAGTCCAAATCAAGAATAGGTGTTTTGGTTCCATCTCAATAGAAAGAAGACGAATAAGCTTTAATTGTTCTTTCGGTGTTCATTCACCCACAAACAGCAAAGCGAGGTGTAGTAAGCCAAAACAAAGCAAAACAGGTTGTTCTGGCTTCCATCTACATAGAAAGAAGAATCTTGGATGTCACGTATTTCATGTCGTGTTCTTTGGTGTAAATGCACATTGATCCAGAAATCGCACAGTGTATGTAATGAGACCAATATAACACAACACTGTCTTTTCGCTTCCATGTGCGTAGAAAGAAGAGGAATAAGCTTTGATTGTGCTTATTTCAATTTGCATGGTGGTTTTTGGGTGTGCACCAGATTCAGCCCCAACCCAAGCAAAAAGGTGTTTTGGACTCTATCTACATAAAAAGAAGATGATAACGCTCTGATTGGGCTGATTTCAAATTGGTCTTTTGGGGGTTAGAATGCACATTGACCCAGAAATCGCAAAGTGTGTGTAATGAGACCAAATAAAGCATAGGTGTTTTGGTTCCATCGCAATAGAAAGCTTCGATAGTTCTTTCGGTGTTCATTCACTCACAAAGCGTGTTCTCCTTGCACGAGGCTAGGGCTTCCTCTTTTCGCCCATGCATCGGATTGATCACAGCGAAGGGAGATGGTTGTATTTTTCTACTAATTACCCATTATCCTTGTGTCTTTGGCCTGCTTTAATTGCGTTAGCTCGATTTAATTCTTAATTTTGTCCTTTGATTAAGTTTCCTCTGTGTAATAATTATTAATTTTATTTTAATTTTCCCTCTCTCCTTCTAAAATTTTTACCCTTCATTCCCACCCCCCTTAGTCCTTTAATTTTCCCCTATCCCCCCTCCCCCCCCCACTGTAGCTTACCTTAACGTTCGGAGGCACTAGGCCTCTGCGAAGTGCGCCCAGCCGCAGGGGCGCAGCTGCCTAGGCCTGGCTCCTGGTTGGACGAAGGGCCTTTTTTCGGCAGCGCCTGGTACCGTGCCGCAGCGGGGGGTGCCTCCAGCTCTGCTGGGCCTTCTTAGGCTTTCCCGAGCCCCCCCCCCCGCCAATTTCCGAGGCCGGATTCGGCCTTCTTTTGTCCTTGGCAGCCCTCCCTGCGAAGCGGGGAGGCCTGGTGTCTTGCGGGGCTGCAGGGAGGCAGGCGCGGCCTAACTTGGGCCTGGGTGCAGGCCCATTGTGTTCAGCTGCCTTTCCCTGCTGCGTTTTGGCGGGAACGCCATTTTCCAGGCTTAAATTGCTCACGCAGGCCATCTAGTGGCCGTTCTGAGCATTGCAGCCTCCCTGATTTAATTATAAAGAAATACTTTAGACTGTTAACTGCTGCCACTTTGTGGACATTCTGTGCATTGCAGCCTGTTGTTTTATTTGAGTACAGGGAAGCTAATTTGCTGCCAGCTAGTGGCCAATAAAGGAAAAGGCACTTTCTGCTTAATTGTATGCTCCTTAATTGAGTAGCTTACTCTTTTATTTGGGTTCATTTTGTGATCGCCAGGTATCTGGGGTGCATTAACTTCTTTTCTCATGTTGATATTTCTCTTTTTTGGTAGCCATCATGTCTCCGAAGAGAGTCCCAGTGCAGTCTGCCTTGACCGTTCCGCCTAAAAGAAAGAAGACGAATAAGCTTTAATCGTGCTTATTTCAATTCGCATGGTGTCAGGGGTTCAGGAGCAGAGTCACTGGAGAGGGAAGAAACAGAGAGCGAGGGGGAGGAGTCGGAAGGAAATGTCAGCGGCGACAGTAGTCCAAGATCTCTGAGTCTCTCCAGTGACTCGGACAGGGCAAGGGGAGTGCCCAGGGGGACACCTCGGGAAGAAGGGGACTCAGAGAGTAGCAGCTGGAAATCCGGACCAGCGTCCCCCCCAGAGTGCAGTAGGGGGGAGGAGTCCAAGGCATCGGGATCAGGGAGCGCGCAGGCAGAGGGAGAACGTGAGGCAGGAGTGGCCACACCCTCGTCAGGGAGCGAGGAAACGGTCATCCGGAAAGTAAAACGCGCGCGCGCGCCAAGTTCAAATGTACAGGAGGGCGGCAAGGTGGGCAGCCCGGGTAAGGAGCCAGGTCCTAAAGCCCGCCGAAGAGAGGGGGAGGAGTCAGAGGGGTCTAGCTCCGCGTCGGAAGAGTCCAGGAGGAATGAGACCCCGGGGGGTAGTAAGACCCAGAGGAAGAGAGAGAGAAGGAAGAGGTGGAGTAAGATTAGAGTCTTGAACTGGTGCACGGGGGGTGGAGATCCAGACAGAGCTTCGCCGGTCTAAAGTCCAGACGTAGGGCTGGGACGCTGAGACTTGTAAATGGAGACTATTCTTCAATAAAGACTTTGATACTGTACTATCGGCTAGCGTTGGTCCTTGGTGAGCTGGGACCCGGAGCCAGCCCTGACAGTAAGCTCTGTCTCCAATTTTAAAGTTTTGGCACCAAGAACCTCGCCACGTGAGTCGGCGCAGCGAGGACAGAGGAGGGGTGCTTACAGAGCTCACAAAACTAAGGCAAGATGACGACGGAAGAGCAGATAAAAGCCCTGCAAGAAGCGGTGACACAACTCAGCACTGAGGTAATTGCATCCAGGAAGAGAGAGGAGGAGATGGTTACCTCCTGCCGGGATCTCCAGGCCAGGTTGGACGTGCTTTCCAAAGAGGGGCAAACGGGAGCCAAGGCAGAAGGCATAGGTTTGGGGAGAAGGGGAGGAAGCCTTGTATCGCATTTCGACGGGAGTTTGCAGCAGTACCCCAACTTCAGAGCAGACCTGCTGTTTGCGCTGGATTTACTTGACAAAGACTTTAGAGATGAGAGAGAGAGAGTGGGGTTTATCTTGTCCCATTTGCATGGGGAAGCCAAAACGTGGCTGCGGAATCTATGGAGGGACAATGATCCAGCGCTCCAAGATGCGAAGGCTTTTATTAAAGCAATGGACTCCTGCTTTTTATCAAAGGTAGACGTCGATATTGCCAGGAGGGACATACATGGACTTAAACAAGGCAAAGCCAGCGTGCGGCAGTACCATACTCGATTTTTCGGACTGGTTCATGCCCTGGGGTGGGAAAAAGATTCTGCGCCAGTCAGAGACCTCTTTTGGGAGGGGTTGAATGCAGATGTAAAAGCGGAGATTGGAAGAGGGGAGAGACCAAGGAGCACCCAGCAGGTAGTCCAGAGGGCTCTGGAGATCGGGGTGCATCTGGAAGAACGTCCTTGCAACAGGGAAGAAGGGCGTTGGGGAAGGGCACCAGCCAGAGCACCTCCCTTCTTTCCCAGAGAAGCAGCGCGTGCGCACTCCACACCCTCGCAGGGAGGGGGAGAAGAGCCGATGGAGATAGGAGGTGCCAGGGCTCAGTCAGCTAACAGAGCCCTAACACCGGGAGCAGCCAAAACGAAGCCTCCTAGAGGGAACAGGAAGTGCTACATCTGCGACAGTGCTCAACACATGGCGAAAGAGTGTCCCCAGAGGCTCCACAAGCACACTGCAGCCTCCGCAACAGTCGCTGAAGCAGCTCAATTGAAAACGCAGCAACAGTTAAACGACAGAGTCTGGCTGGAGGAAGAGGCACTGGGGTCCAGTCAGACAAGTCAATGAAACAATCCCCAGCACTTTTGCAACCCACAGACCCCCTCCCACCCAAACCAGTGGTGCAGCTTACAGCGTCTCTCCAACTGCCCAATGGACGCACTCTGGAGGTGCCGATCACCATTGACTCCGGCAGCAACGCTGACTTTATAGGACTGGAATTCATTCAGCAGCACAATATACCACTGCTACCAGCCACGCTGCCCCTGAACGTTGTCACGGTGGATGGCAGAGACTTGTTAGGGGGGCAGGTGGTGCAACAAACGCAACCAATGGTGATGCGGATTGGAAATCACCGAGAAGTCATCAGCTTTAATGTCACACACCTGTCGGACACGCCTGTAGTCCTCGGCATGAGTTGGCTGCACAGGCACAGCCCAGCATTGGCGTGGTACCAACGCCAACTGACCTTCGGCTCCTCCTATTGCGCGGAACATTGCATCCTTCCTAGCCCGGAAGAAGGAGGGGACGACCCGCAGCTACAATTAGGCACGCTGCAAGCAGTGCCTCGCAAGTATGCAGCGTTTTTGGAGGTTTTCTGCGAGAAGGAAGCGGACAAGCTGCCCCCCCACAGGCCCTATGACTGCAAGATTGACCTCCTGCCAGGAGCGACGCTGCCAGCCGGGAAACTGTATTCCATGTCTGAGGATGAGCTGCAGGAGCTCAAGGAGTTCATAGACCTCAACTTGAAGCGCGGTTTCATCCGGGAGTCGAAGGCAGCGGGGGGCAGTCCTGTATTCTTTGTGAAGAAGAGGGACACGCCCCAAAAAAGACTTGTGGTAGACTTCAGAATTTTAAATTCCAGAACCAAGCCCGCGGCCTTTCCCATGCCCAAGATAGATGACCTGCTGGCGACGGCGAGGAAAGGACGCGTTTTTACAAAGTTGGATCTGCGAGGGGCGTACAACCTGATTCGCATACGGGAAGGAGACGAGTGGAAGACTGCCATGTTCACGCCCCTGGGCACATATGAATACAGAGTTATGCCCTTCGGTTTACAAAATGGCGCCCACTGTTTTCAAGCTTTCATGCATCACGTCCTGGCGGGTCTCCTCTACAAGACATGCGTCTGCTTCTTGGACGACATCCTGATATTCTCAGAATCGGAGGAGGCCCACGAAGGTGACGTCAAGGAAGTTCTGCAGAGACTGCAGGAGCATCGGCTGTATGCCAAGCTGGAGAAGTGCCAGTTCGACAGGACGGAGGTGGATTTCCTAGGCTACAAGCTGTCGGACAAGGGGCTTGCCATGGACAGCGCCAAGGTTCGCGCAGTGTTGGACTGGAAGAGCCCGCGCAATCGGAAGGAGGTCCAGCGGTTTGTGGGGTTCGCCAACTTTTACCGCAAGTTCATCAAGGGGTTCGCGATGCAGACGGCGGCCATTACTGACACGCTCAGCTCTAAGAAGAAGAAGTTCATCTGGACGGAGCAAGCGGAGCAGTCCTTTCAGAACCTTAAGCGTCTCTTCTCGTCCGAAGGGCAGCTACTGCATGTGAATCCCAGCAAACCGATGAGGGTTGAAACAGACGCCTCAGACAGAGCCGTGGGCGCCGTACTGTTGCAGGAGGACCCGCATGGGGACTGGAGACCGTGTGCCTTCTACTCTAGGAAGCTCAGCAAGTCGGAGCAAAACTACACCATCTGGGACAGGGAGTTGCTGGCCATTCATGCAGCATTCAAGGCGTGGCGACACTTCCTCGTCGGGGCCAAGCACACCGTGCAGGTCCGCACGGATCATAAGAACCTGGAGTACTGGCGCACGGCAAGATTCCTAAACCAGCGACACATCAGATGGGCGGAATTTTTCGCGGATTTCGACTTCAGGATAGAATACATCCCAGGCGACAACAACATCATGGCGGATGCACTGTCCAGGAAGCCGCAATACCTCGAAGAGGCGGCACCAGCAGCGGCCAAGCACATTTTCGCTCCGAAAGCGTGGGCGTGCGCTGCAGCAACCGTGGACTTGGAGGCGGTCCGTCGAGCACTGCAGAGGGACCCCTTTGCACAAGCCAAGATGGAGGAGGTGCACAAGGGCACGGTGAAGGACGACGAGTTCCAAGTACGAGACGGATTGCTCATCCGCAGAGGGGCCCTCTACGTACCGGGAGACGACCTCCGGGCGAAAGTACTGCAGCAGTTACACGACGCACCCACCGCCGGGCACTTTGGCAAGGAGAAGACGGCAGAACTCGTTGCCAGAGATTTTTGGTGGCCCAAGATGCGGGGGGAAGTCGCGGAGTACGTCTCGAGGTGCGACACCTGCCAAAGGGCCAAGTCAGTCCACAAACCTCCGGCGGGACTGCTCGAACCGCTGCAGACTCCGAGCGAACCGTGGGAGAGGGTGGCCCTGGACTTTGTCACGGATTTACCCAGCTCAAGGGGTAAAACGGCAGTGCTAGTGGTGGTGGACATGTTCACTAAAATGGCCCACTTCATTCCGTGCGCGAAGGTCGCCACGGCAGAACAGACCGCCAAACTGTTCATAGACCACGTCTTCAGAGTGCATGGACTGCCACGGTCTATCTTGTCCGACAGGGGGCGCCAGTTCATTTCGAGCTTCTGGCAGAAGCTGATGGGTTTCCTGAACGTCAAGATCAACCTAGCGTCGGCGAGACACCCGCAGACCAATGGACAAGCGGAACGCGTCAACGCCGTCATGCAGCAGTACCTGAGATGCTACGCAAATCAACAGCCGACGACATGGGTGGACTACCTGCCGCTCGCTGAGTTCGCTTACAACAACACGAAGCACGTGTCCACAGGGGTGACGCCGTTCTTCGCCAACAACGGGAGGCATCCCAGAACCTTCCCGGGATTAGAGAGACTGGGGGAGGGGGAGCCACAGGCAGCGGAAGTCTTGGCGGCGGAATTGCAGGAAGTTCACGAGCAGCTTAGGAGGCAGTTAGAGCTGGCAAAGCACGCATACAAACTGCAGGCTGACAAGCACAGGAGGGTTGGTGAAGACATACAGGTGGGAGACTGGGTGTGGTTAGCGGCCCACGCAGTGCCGACCAGATCCTTAGCTAAGAAGAAACTCGGACATAAGCAGCTAGGACCTTACCTAGTTGAGGCACAGATCAATCCGGTGGCCTTCCGGTTGACACTTCCGGAAGGATCCAGAATGCACCCAGTATTCCATAGGTCGGTGCTCACGCCCTACAAAGCACCTCACCGATTTCAGGCGCAGGGCACGGCACCAGACCGGTATGAGGAGATCCCCCCAAGGAGGGAGTCGCCAAGAAGGGAACCCATCAACCAGGTCACAGAGATTTTGGACTCGAGATGGGGGGAAGAGGGAGTAGAATATTTTCTCGCAAGGGAAGGTACCCCGGCCAGCGCCAACAGTTGGGTGCCGGACTATGCCCTGGACGAGCCTCTCCTCAAAGAGGAGTTTCATGCCTTGTTCCCACACAGGCCCATGCCAGCCGAGTATTTCGACGACTGGCTTTTCACACCCACGCTTTCTACCAGCACGTTCCAGGGATTCACCTCGGACGAAGAACCACCATTAGACACACGTTCACCGGAGGGCTCGCCCTCGGGGTTTGCCTCAGACCGCTCGTTTTGGTGGGACAATCGAGGAGAGGAGAGGTGGCTGAGGGGCCCTTGGCAGGCAACGGACCCAGAGGGGAACGAGGGTGAGAGGGACATGGACGTGATGGGGGAGGACGTTGGGTTCGAGCATGGCGGCACGGAGATGGAAGCAGAGGAGAACGAGGTCGGCGAAGACATGGAGGACGAGCCGGATTTCTCTAACTGGATGCACGCCACGGGGGACGAACTGTATCCACCATTCACCCCCACAACGACGGAGCACCCAGCACCCCCGCCGGAGGAAGGGGAGGGGGGAAGGGGGGGCTTCGAGGGGGGGATGGATGTCAGGGGTTCAGGAGCAGAGTCACTGGAGAGGGAAGAAACAGAGAGCGAGGGGGAGGAGTCGGAAGGAAATGTCAGCGGCGACAGTAGTCCAAGATCTCTGAGTCTCTCCAGTGACTCGGAGGATTCACAGAAAGGGGCCCCCATGGTCAGGGCAAGGGGAGTGCCCAGGGGGACACCTCGGGAAGAAGGGGACTCAGAGAGTAGCAGCTGGAAATCCGGACCAGCGTCCCCCCCAGAGTGCAGTAGGGGGGAGGAGTCCAAGGCATCGGGATCAGGGAGCGCGCAGGCAGAGGGAGAACGTGAGGCAG
Organism: Podarcis tiliguerta; assembly: GCF_965153285.1. Classification (NCBI taxonomy): domain Eukaryota; kingdom Metazoa; phylum Chordata; class Lepidosauria; order Squamata; family Lacertidae; genus Podarcis; species Podarcis tiliguerta. The sequence goes on from NC_139539.1 coordinate 97,726,626, forward strand.
GAGTGGCCACACCCTCGTCAGGGAGCGAGGAAACGGTCATCCGGAAAGTAAAACGCGCGCGCGCGCCAAGTTCAAATGTACAGGAGGGCGGCAAGGTGGGCAGCCCGGGTAAGGAGCCAGGTCCTAAAGCCCGCCGAAGAGAGGGGGAGGAGTCAGAGGGGTCTAGCTCCGCGTCGGAAGAGTCCAGGAGGAATGAGACCCCGGGGGGTAGTAAGACCCAGAGGAAGAGAGAGAGAAGGAAGAGGTGGAGTAAGATTAGAGTCTTGAACTGGTGCACGGGGGGTGGAGATCCAGACAGAGCTTCGCCGGTCTAAAGTCCAGACGTAGGGCTGGGACGCTGAGACTTGTAAATGGAGACTATTCTTCAATAAAGACTTTGATACTGTACTATCGGCTAGCGTTGGTCCTTGGTGAGCTGGGACCCGGAGCCAGCCCTGACACATGATGTTTTTGGGTGTGCATCAGAATCACCCCCAACCAAACAAAAAAGGTGTTTTGGATTCTATCTACATAAAAAGAAGATGATAACGCTCTGATTGGGCTGATTTCAAATTGATGTTTTTGGGGTTAGAATGCACATTCACCCAAAAATCGCAGTGACATGTTTGTTATCAGCATAGGTGTTATCAGCATAGGTGTTTTGGTTCCATCGCAAAAGAAAGCTTGGATTATTCTTTCGGTGTTCATTCACTCACAAATAGCAGAGCGATGCGTAATAAGCTTAAACAAAGCCAAACAGGTTGTTTTGGGTTCCAGCTACATAGAAAGAAGCATCTTGGATTTCGCCTATTTCATGTCGTGTTCTTTGGTGTTAATGCACATTGACCCAGAAATCGCAAAGTGTATGTAATGAGACCAACATAAGAAAACGCCGTCTTTTCGCTTCCATATGCATAGAAAGAAGACGAATAAGCTTTCACAGGGCTTAATCAATTCTCATGGTGTTTTTTGGGTGTGCACCAGAATCGCCCCCAACCCAAGCAAAAAGGTGTTTTGGGTTCCATCTACATAAAAGGAAGACGAATAGGCTTTGATTGAGCTTATTTCAAATTGGTGTTTTCGGGGTTACAATGCACATTTACCCAAAAATCGCAGAGTGAAATGTTTGTCATGAGCCCAAATTAAACATAGGTGTCTGGGTTCCATCTCAATAAAAGAGGACGAATAAGCTTTGATTGTTCTTTCGTTGTTCATTCACCCACAAATAGCAAAGCGAAGTTTAATCAGCCAAAACAAAGCAAAACAGGTTCTTTTGCGGTCCATCTACATCGAAAGAAGAATCATGGCTTTCGCTTATTTCAAGTCGTGTTCTTTGGTGAAAATGCACATTGACTCAGAAATCGCACAGTGTATGTACTGAAACCAACATAAGAAAACACCGTCTTTTCGCTTCCCTATGAGTAGAAAGAAGACGAATAAGCTTTAATTGTGCTTATTTGAATTTGCATGGTGTTTTTTGGGTGTGCACCAGAATCACCCCCAACCAAAGCAAAAAGGTGTTTTGGGTTCCATCTTCATAAAAAGAAGATGATAACGCTCTGATTGGGCTTATTTCAAATTGGTGTTTTTGGGGTTAGAATGCACATTCACCCAAAAATTGCAGTGACATGTTTGTTATCAGCCCTAATCAAGCATAGGTGTTTTGGGTCAATCTCAATAGAAAGAGGACAAATAAGCTTTGATTTTTCTTTCGGTGTTCATTCAGCCACAAATAGCATAACGAAGTTTAATAAGTCTAAACTAGGCAAAAGAGTTTATTTTGGGTTCCAACTACATAGAAAGAAGAATCTTGCATTTCGCTCATTTCAATTTGGGTTCTTTGGTGTTAATGCACATTCACCCAGAAAACGCAAAGTTTATGTAATGAGACCAAAATAACAAAACAGCGTCTTTTTGCTTCCCTATGCATAGAAAGAATACGAATAAGCTTTGATTGGGCTTATTTCAATTCACATGTTGTTTTTTGGGTGTTCACCAGAATCAACCCAACCAAAGCAAAAAGGCCTTGTGGGTTCCATCTGCACTAAAAAAAGATGATAAAGCTCTGATTGGGCTTATTTCAAATTGGTGTTTTCATGTCGTGTTCTTTGGTGTTAATGCATATTGACCCAGAAATCGCAAAGTGTGTGTATTGAAACCAAAATATCAAAACACCGTCTTTTCACATGCATATGAGTAGAAAGAAGACGAATAAGCTTTAATTGTGCTTATTTCAATTCGCATGGTGTTTTTTTGGGTGTGCACCAGCATCACCCCCAACCAAACAAAAACGGTGTTTTGGATTCTATCTACATAAAAAGAAGATGATAACGCTCTGATTGGGCTGATTTCAAATTGATGTTTTTGGGGTTAGAATGCACATTCACCCAAAAATCGCAGTGACATGTTTGTTATCAGCATAGGTGTTATCAGCATAGGTGTTTTGGTTCCATCGCAAAAGAAAGCTTGGATTATTCTTTCGGTGTTCATTCACTCACAAATAGCAGAGCGATGCGTAATAAGCTTAAACAAAGCCAAACAGGTTGTTTTGGGTTCCAGCTACATAGAAAGAAGCATCTTGGATTTCGCCTATTTCATGTCGTGTTCTTTGGTGTTAATGCACATTGACCCAGAAATCGCAATGTGTATGTAATGAGACCAACATTAGAAAACACCGTCTTTTCGCTCCCATATGTATGGAAAGAAGACGAATAAGCTTTCACAGGACTTATTTCAATTCTCATGGTGTTTTTTCGGTGTGCACCAGAATTGCCCCCAAAAAGGTGTTTTGGGTTCCATCTACATAAAAGGAAGACGAATAGGCTTTGATTGAGCTTATTTCAAATTGGTGTTTTCGGGGTTACAATGCACATTCACCCAAAAATCGCAGAGTGAAATGTTTGTCATGATAAAGCTCTGATTGGGCTTATTTCCAATTGTTGGTTTTGGGGTTAGAATGCACATTCACCCCGAAATCGCAGATGCTAAATGTTTGTTATCAGTCCAAATCAAGAATAGGTGTTTTGGTTCCATCTCAATAGAAAGAAGACGAATAAGCTTTAATTGTTCTTTCGGTGTTCATTCACCCACAAACAGCAAAGCGAGGTGTAGTAAGCCAAAACAAAGCAAAACAGGTTGTTTTGGCTTCCATCTACATAGAAAGAAGAATCTTGGATGTCACGTATTTCATGTCGTGTTCTTTGGTGTAAATGCACATTGATCCAGAAATCGCACAGTGTATGTAATGAGACCAATATAACACAACACTGTCTTTTCGCTTCCATGTGCGTAGAAAGAAGAGGAATAAGCTTTGATTGTGCTTATTTCAATTTGCATGGTGGTTTTTGGGTGTGCACCAGAATCAGCCCCAACCCAAGCAAAAAGGTGTTTTGGACTCTATCTACATAAAAAGAAGATGATAACGCTCTGATTGGGCTGATTTCAAATTGGTCTTTTGGGGGTTAGAATGCACATTGACCCAGAAATCGCAAAGTGTGTGTAATGAGACCAAATAAAGCATAGGTGTTTTGGTTCCATCGCAATAGAAAGCTTCGATAGTTCTTTCGGTGTTCATTCACTCACAAAGCGTGTTCTCCTTGCACGAGGCTAGGGCTTCCTCTTTTCGCCCATGCATCGGATTGATCACAGCGAAGGGAGATGGTTGTATTTTTCTACTAATTACCCATTATCCTTGTGTCTTTGGCCTGCTTTAATTGCGTTAGCTCGATTTAATTCTTAATTTTGTCCTTTGATTAAGTTTCCTCTGTGTAATAATTATTAATTTTATTTTAATTTTCCCTCTCTCCTTCTAAAATTTTTACCCTTCATTCCCACCCCCCTTAGTCCTTTAATTTTCCCCTATCCCCCCTCCCCCCCCCCACTGTAGCTTACCTTAACGTTCGGAGGCACTAGGCCTCTGCGAAGTGCGCCCAGCCGCAGGGGCGCAGCTGCCTAGGCCTGGCTCCTGGTTGGACGAAGGGCCTTTTTTCGGCAGCGCCTGGTACCGTGCCGCAGCGGGGGGTGCCTCCAGCTCTGCTGGGCCTTCTTAGGCTTTCCCGAGCCCCCCCCCGCCGATTTCCGAGGCCGGATTCGGCCTTCTTTTGTCCTTGGCAGCCCTCCCTGCGAAGCGGGGAGGCCTGGTGTCTTGCGGGGCTGCAGGGAGGCAGGCGCGGCCTAACTTGGGCCTGGGTGCAGGCCCATTGTGTTCAGCTGCCTTTCCCTGCTGCGTTTTGGCGGGAACGCCATTTTCCAGGCTTAAATTGCTCACGCAGGCCATCTAGTGGCCGTTCTGAGCATTGCAGCCTCCCTGATTTAATTATAAAGAAATACTTTAGACTGTTAACTGCTGCCACTTTGTGGACATTCTGTGCATTGCAGCCTGTTGTTTTATTTGAGTACAGGGAAGCTAATTTGCTGCCAGCTAGTGGCCAATAAAGGAAAAGGCACTTTCTGCTTAATTGTATGCTCCTTAATTGAGTAGCTTACTCTTTTATTTGGGTTCATTTTGTGATCGCCAGGTATCTGGGGTGCATTAACTTCTTTTCTCATGTTGATATTTCTCTTTTTTGGTAGCCATCATGTCTCCGAAGAGAGTCCCAGTGCAGTCTGCCTTGACCGTTCCGCCTAAAAGAAAGAAGACGAATAAGCTTTAATCGTGCTTATTTCAATTCGCATGGTGTTTTTGGGTGTGCATCAGAATCACCCCCAACCAAACAAAAAAGGTGTTTTGGATTCTATCTACATAAAAAGAAGATGATAACGCTCTGATTGGGCTGATTTCAAATTGATGTTTTTGGGGTTAGAATGCACATTCACCCAAAAATCGCAGTGACATGTTTGTTATCAGCCCTAATCAAGCATAGGTGTTTTGGGTCAATCTCAATAGAAAGAGGACAAATAAGCTTTGATTTTTCTTTCGGTGTTCATTCAGCCACAAATAGCATAACGAAGTTTAATAAGTCTAAACTAGGCAAAAGAGTTTCTTTTGGGTTCCAACTACATAGAAAGAAGAATCTTGCATTTCGCTCATTTCAATTTGGGTTCTTTGGTGTTAATGCACATTCACCCAGAAAACGCAAAGTTTATGTAATGAGACCAAAATAACAAAACAGCGTCTTTTTGCTTCCCTATGCATAGAAAGAATACGAATAAGCTTTGATTGGGCTTATTTCAATTCACATGTTGTTTTTTGGGTGTTCACCAGAATCAACCCAACCAAAGCAAAAAGGCCTTGTGGGTTCCATCTACACTAAAAAAAGATGATAAAGCTCTGATTGGGCTTATTTCAAATTGGTGTTTTCATGTCGTGTTCTTTGGTGTTAATGCATATTGACCCAGAAATCGCAAAGTGTGTGTATTGAAACCAAAATATCAAAACACCGTCTTTTCACATGCATATGAGTAGAAAGAAGACGAATAAGCTTTAATTGTGCTTATTTCAATTCGCATGGTGTTTTTTTGGGTGTGCACCAGCATCACCCCCAACCAAACAAAAAAGGTGTTTTGGATTCTATCTTCATAAAAAGAAGATGATAACGCTCTGATTGGGCTTATTTCAAATTGGTGTTTTTGGGGTTAGAATGCACATTCACCCAAAAATTGCAGTGACATGTTTGTTATCAGCCCTAATCAAGCATAGGTGTTTTGGGTCAATCTCAATAGAAAGAGGACAAATAAGCTTTGATTTTTCTTTCGGTGTTCATTCAGCCACAAATAGCATAACGAAGTTTAATAAGTCTAAACTAGGCAAAAGAGTTTCTTTTGGGTTCCAACTACATAGTTGGAATAGTTCCAACTACATAGAACTACATAGTTCCAACTACATAGAAGAATCTTGCATTTCGCTCATTTCAATTTGGGTTCTTTGGTGTTAATGCACATTCACCCAGAAAACGCAAAGTTTATGTAATGAGACCAAAATAACAAAACAGCGTCTTTTTGCTTCCCTATGCATAGAAAGAATACGAATAAGCTTTGATTGGGCTTATTTCAATTCACATGTTGTTTTTTGGGTGTTCACCAGAATCAACCCAACCAAAGCAAAAAGGCCTTGTGGGTTCCATCTGCACTAAAAAAAGATGATAAAGCTCTGATTGGGCTTATTTCAAATTGGTGTTTTCATGTCGTGTTCTTTGGTGTTAATGCATATTGACCCAGAAATCGCAAAGTGTGTGTATTGAAACCAAAATATCAAAACACCGTCTTTTCACATGCATATGAGTAGAAAGAAGACGAATAAGCTTTAATTGTGCTTATTTCAATTCGCATGGTGTTTTTTTGGGTGTGCACCAGCATCACCCCCAACCAAACAAAAACGGTGTTTTGGATTCTATCTACATAAAAAGAAGATGATAACGCTCTGATTGGGCTGATTTCAAATTGATGTTTTTGGGGTTAGAATGCACATTCACCCAAAAATCGCAGTGACATGTTTGTTATCAGCATAGGTGTTATCAGCATAGGTGTTTTGGTTCCATCGCAAAAGAAAGCTTGGATTATTCTTTCGGTGTTCATTCACTCACAAATAGCAGAGCGATGCGTAATAAGCTTAAACAAAGCCAAACAGGTTGTTTTGGGTTCCAGCTACATAGAAAGAAGCATCTTGGATTTCGCCTATTTCATGTCCTTTGGTGTTAATGCACATTGACCCAGAAATCGCAATGTGTATGTAATGAGACCAACATTAGAAAACACCGTCTTTTCGCTTCCATATGTATGGAAAGAAGACGAATAAGCTTTCACAGGACTTATTTCAATTCTCATGGTGGTTTTTCGGTGTGCACCAGAATTGCCCCCAAAAAGGTGTTTTGGGTTCCATCTACATAAAAGGAAGACGAATAGGCTTTGATTGAGCTTATTTCAAATTGGTGTTTTCGGGGTTACAATGCACATTCACCCAAAAATCGCAGAGTGAAATGTTTGTCATGATAAAGCTCTGATTGGGCTTATTTCCAATTGTTGGTTTTGGGGTTAGAATGCACATTCACCCCGAAATCGCAGATGCTAAATGTTTGTTATCAGTCCAAATCAAGAATAGGTGTTTTGGTTCCATCTCAATAGAAAGAAGACGAATAAGCTTTAATTGTTCTTTCGGTGTTCATTCACCCACAAACAGCAAAGCGAGGTGTAGTAAGCCAAAACAAAGCAAAACAGGTTGTTTTGGCTTCCATCTACATAGAAAGAAGAATCTTGGATGTCACGTATTTCATGTCGTGTTCTTTGGTGTAAATGCACATTGATCCAGAAATCGCACAGTGTATGTAATGAGACCAATATAACACAACACTGTCTTTTCGCTTCCATGTGCGTAGAAAGAAGAGGAATAAGCTTTGATTGTGCTTATTTCAATTTGCATGGTGGTTTTTGGGTGTGCACCAGAATCAGCCCCAACCCAAGCAAAAAGGTGTTTTGGACTCTATCTACATAAAAAGAAGATGATAACGCTCTGATTGGGCTGATTTCAAATTGGTCTTTTGGGGGTTAGAATGCACATTGACCCAGAAATCGCAAAGTGTGTGTAATGAGACCAAATAAAGCATAGGTGTTTTGGTTCCATCGCAATAGAAAGCTTCGATAGTTCTTTCGGTGTTCATTCACTCACAAAGCGTGTTCTCCTTGCACGAGGCTAGGGCTTCCTCTTTTCGCCCATGCATCGGATTGATCACAGCGAAGGGAGATGGTTGTATTTTTCTACTAATTACCCATTATCCTTGTGTCTTTGGCCTGCTTTAATTGCGTTAGCTCGATTTAATTCTTAATTTTGTCCTTTGATTAAGTTTCCTCTGTGTAATAATTATTAATTTTATTTTAATTTTCCCTCTCTCCTTCTAAAATTTTTACCCTTCATTCCCACCCCCCCTTAGTCCTTTAATTTTCCCCTATCCCCCCTCCCCCCCCCACTGTAGCTTACCTTAACGTTCGGAGGCACTAGGCCTCTGCGAAGTGCGCCCAGCCGCAGGGGCGCAGCTGCCTAGGCCTGGCTCCTGGTTGGACGAAGGGCCTTTTTTCGGCAGCGCCTGGTACCGTGCCGCAGCGGGGGGTGCCTCCAGCTCTGCTGGGCCTTCTTAGGCTTTCCCGAGCCCCCCCCCCGCCGATTTCCGAGGCCGGATTCGGCCTTCTTTTGTCCTTGGCAGCCCTCCCTGCGAAGCGGGGAGGCCTGGTGTCTTGCGGGGCTGCAGGGAGGCAGGCGCGGCCTAACTTGGGCCTGGGTGCAGGCCCATTGTGTTCAGCTGCCTTTCCCTGCTGCGTTTTGGCGGGAACGCCATTTTCCAGGCTTAAATTGCTCACGCAGGCCATCTAGTGGCCGTTCTGAGCATTGCAGCCTCCCTGATTTAATTATAAAGAAATACTTTAGACTGTTAACTGCTGCCACTTTGTGGACATTCTGTGCATTGCAGCCTGTTGTTTTATTTGAGTACAGGGAAGCTAATTTGCTGCCAGCTAGTGGCCAATAAAGGTAAAGGCACTTTCTGCTTAATTGTATGCTCCTTAATTGAGTAGCTTACTCTTTTATTTGGGTTCATTTTGTGATCGCCAGGTATCTGGGGTGCATTAACTTCTTTTCTCATGTTGATATTTCTCTTTTTTGGTAGCCATCATGTCTCCGAAGAGAGTCCCAGTGCAGTCTGCCTTGACCGTTCCGCCTAAAAGAAAGAAGACGAATAAGCTTTAATCGTGCTTATTTCAATTCGCATGGTGTTTTTGGGTGTGCATCAGAATCACCCCCAACCAAACAAAAAAGGTGTTTTGGATTCTATCTACATAAAAAGAAGATGATAACGCTCTGATTGGGCTGATTTCAAATTGATGTTTTTGGGGTTAGAATGCACATTCACCCAAAAATCGCAGTGACATGTTTGTTATCAGCATAGGTGTTATCAGCATAGGTGTTTTGGTTCCATCGCAAAAGAAAGCTTGGATTATTCTTTCGGTGTTCATTCACTCACAAATAGCAGAGCGATGCGTAATAAGCTTAAACAAAGCCAAACAGGTTGTTTTGGGTTCCAGCTACATAGAAAGAAGCATCTTGGATTTCGCCTATTTCATGTCGTGTTCTTTGGTGTTAATGCACATTGACCCAGAAATCGCAAAGTGTATGTAATGAGACCAACATAAGAAAACGCCGTCTTTTCGCTTCCATATGCATAGAAAGAAGACGAATAAGCTTTCACAGGGCTTAATCAATTCTCATGGTGTTTTTTGGGTGTGCACCAGAATCGCCCCCAACCCAAGCAAAAAGGTGTTTTGGGTTCCATCTACATAAAAGGAAGACGAATAGGCTTTGATTGAGCTTATTTCAAATTGGTGTTTTCGGGGTTACAATGCACATTTACCCAAAAATCGCAGAGTGAAATGTTTGTCATGAGCCCAAATTAAACATAGGTGTCTGGGTTCCATCTCAATAAAAAGAGGACGAATAAGCTTTGATTGTTCTTTCGTTGTTCATTCACCCACAAATAGCAAAGCGAAGTTTAATCAGCCAAAACAAAGCAAAACAGGTTCTTTTGCGGTCCATCTACATCGAAAGAAGAATCATGGCTTTCGCTTATTTCAAGTCGTGTTCTTTGGTGAAAATGCACATTGACTCAGAAATCGCACAGTGTATGTACTGAAACCAACATAAGAAAACACCGTCTTTTCGCTTCCCTATGAGTAGAAAGAAGACGAATAAGCTTTAATTGTGCTTATTTGAATTCGCATGGTGTTTTTTGGGTGTGCACCAGAATCACCCCCAACCAAAGCAAAAAGGTGTTTTGGGTTCCATCTTCATAAAAAGAAGATGATAACGCTCTGATTGGGCTTATTTCAAATTGGTGTTTTTGGGGTTAGAATGCACATTCACCCAAAAATTGCAGTGACATGTTTGTTATCAGCCCTAATCAAGCATAGGTGTTTTGGGTCAATCTCAATAGAAAGAGGACAAATAAGCTTTGATTTTTCTTTCGGTGTTCATTCAGCCACAAATAGCATAACGAAGTTTAATAAGTCTAAACTAGGCAAAAGAGTTTCTTTTGGGTTCCAACTACATAGAAAGAAGAATCTTGCATTTCGCTCATTTCAATTTGGGTTCTTTGGTGTTAATGCACATTCACCCAGAAAACGCAAAGTTTATGTAATGAGACCAAAATAACAAAACAGCGTCTTTTTGCTTCCCTATGCATAGAAAGAATACTGTCAGAGCTGGCTCCGGGTCCCAGCTCACCAAGGACCAACGCTAGCCGATCGTACAGTATCAAAGTCTTTATTGAAGAATAGTCTCCATTTACAAGTCTCAGCGTCCCAGCCCTACGTCTGGACTTTAGACCGACGTAGCTCTGTCTGGATCTCCACCCCCTGTGCACCAGTTTAATACTCTAATCTTACTCCACCTCTTCCTTCTCTCTCTCTTCCTCTGGGTCTTACTACCCCCCGGGGTCTCATTCCTCCTGGACTCTTCCGACGCAGAGCTTGACCCCTCTGACTCCTCCCCCTCTCTTCGGCGGGCTTTAGGACCTGGCTCCCTACCCGGGCTGCCCACCTTGCCGCCCTCCTGTACATTTGAACTTGGCGCGCGCGCGCGTTTTACTTTCCGGATGACCGTTTCCTCGCTCCCTGACGAGGGTGTGGTCAGTCCTGCCTCACGTTCTCCCTCTGCCTGCGCGCTCCCTGATCCCGATGCCTTGGACTCCTCCCCCCTACTGCACTCTGGGGGGGACGCTGGCCCGGATTTCCAGCTGCTACTCTCTGAGTCCCCTCCTTCCCGAGGTGTCCCCCTGGGCACTCCCCTTGCCCTGACCATGGGGGCCCCTTTCTGTGAATCCTCCGAGTCACTGGAGAGGCTCAGAGACCTCGGACTACTGTCGCCGCTGACATTTCCTTCCGACTCCTCCCCCTCGCTCTCCGTTTCTTCCCTCTCCTGTGACTCTGCTCCTGAACCCCTGACATCCATCCCCCCCTCGAAGCCCCCCCTTCCCCCCTCCCCTTCCTCCGGCGGGGGTGCTGGGTGCTCCGTCGTTGTGGGGGTGAATGGTGGATACAGTTCGTCCCCCGTGGCGTGCATCCAGTTAGAGAAATCCGGCTCGTCCTCCATGTCGTCGCCGACCTCGTTCTCCTCTGCTTCCATCTCCGTGCCGCCATGCTCGAACCCAACGTCCTCCCCCATCACGTCCATGTCCCTCTCACCCTCGTTCCCCTCTGGGTCCGTTGCCTGCCAAGGGCCCCTCAGCCACCTCTCCTCTCCTCGATTGTCCCACCAAAAGGAGCGGTCTGAGGCAAACCCCGAGGGCGAGCCCTCCGGTGAACGTGTTTCTAAAGTTGGTTCTTCGTCCGAGGTGAATCCCTGGAACGTGCTGGTAGAAAGCGTGGGTGTGAAAAGCCAGTCGTCGAAATACTCGGCTGGCATGGGCCTGTGTGGGAACAAGGCATGAAACTCCTCTTTGAGGAGAGGCTCGTCCAGGGCATAGTCCGGCACCCAACTGTTGGCGCTGGCCGGGGTACCTTCCCTTGCGAGAAAATATTCTACTCCCTCTTCCCCCCATCTCGAGTCCAAAATCTCTGTGACCTGGTTGATGGGTTCCCTTCTTGGCGACTCCCTCCTTGGGGGGATCTCCTTATACTGGTCTGATGCCGTGCCCTGCGCCTGAAATCGGTGAGGTGCTTTGTAGGGCGTGAGCACCGACCTATGGAATACTGGGTGCATTCTGGATCCTTCCGGAAGTGTCAACCGGAAGGCCACCGGATTGATCTGTGCCTCAACTAGGTAAGGTCCTAGCTGCTTATGTCCGAGTTTCTTCTTAGCTAAGGATCTTGTCGGCACTGCGTGGGCCGCTAACCACACCCAGTCTCCCACCTGTATGTCTTCACCAACCCTCCTGTGCTTGTCAGCCTGCAGTTTGTATGCGTGCTTTGCTAGCTCTAACTGCCTCCTAAGCTGCTCGTGGACTTCCTGCAATTCCGCCGCCAAGACTTCCGCTGCCTGTGGCTCCCCCTCCCCCAGTCTCTCTAATCCCGGGAAGGTTCTGGGATGCCTCCCGTTGTTGGCGAAGAACGGCGTCACCCCTGTGGACACGTGCTTCGTGTTGTTGTAAGCGAACTCAGCGAGCGGCAGGTAGTCCACCCATGTCGTCGGCTGTTGATTTGCATAGCATCTCAGGTACTGCTGCATGACGGCGTTGACGCGCTCCGCTTGTCCGTTGGTCTGCGGGTGTCTCGCCGACGCTAGGTTGATCTTGACATTCAGGAAACCCATCAGCTTCTGCCAGAAGCTCGAAATGAACTGGCGCCCCCTGTCGGACAAAATAGACCGTGGCAGTCCATGCACTCTGAAGACGTGGTCTATGAACAGCTTGGCGGTCTGTTCTGCCGTGGCCACCTTCGCGCACGGAATGAAGTGGGCCATTTTAGTGAACATGTCCACCACCACTAGCACTGCCGTTTTACCCCTTGAGCTGGGTAAATCCGTGACAAAGTCCAGGGCCACCCTCTCCCACGGTTCGCTCGGAGTCTGCAGCGGTTCGAGCAGTCCCGCCGGAGGTTTGTGCACTGACTTGGCCCTTTGGCAGGTGTCGCACCTCGAGACGTACTCCGCGACTTCCCCCCGCATCTTGGGCCACCAAAAATCCCTGGCAACGAGGTCTGCCGTCTTCTCCTTGCCAAAGTGCCCGGCGGTGGGTGCGTCGTGTAACTGCTGCAGTACCTTCGCCCGGAGGTCGTCTCCCGGTACATAGAGAGCTCCTCTGCGGATGAGCAATCCGTCTCGTACTTGGAACTCGTCGTCCTTCACCGTGCCCTTGTGCACCTCCTCCATCTTGGCTTGTGCAAAGGGGTCCCCCTGCAGTGCTCGACGGACCGCCTCCAAGTCCACGGTTGCTGCAGCGCACGCCCACGCTTTCGGAGCGAAAATGTGCTTGGCCGCTGCTGGTGCCGCCTCTTCAAGGTATTGCGGCTTCCTGGACAGTGCATCCGCCATGATGTTGTTGTCGCCTGGGATGTATTCTATCCTGAAGTCGAAATCCGCGAAAAATTCCGCCCATCTGATGTGCCGCTGGTTTAGGAATCTTGCCGTGCGCCAGTACTCCAGGTTCTTATGATCCGTGCGAACCTGCACGGTGTGCTTGGCCCCGACGAGGAAGTGCCGCCACGCCTTGAATGCTGCATGAATGGCCAGCAACTCCCTGTCCCAGATGGTGTAGTTTTGCTCCGACTTGCTGAGCTTCCTAGAGTAGAAGGCACACGGTCTCCAGTCCCCATGCGGGTCCTCTTGCAACAGTACGGCGCCCACGGCTCTGTCTGAGGCGTCTGTTTCAACCCTCAGCGGTTTGCTGGGATTCACATGCAGTAGCTGCCCTTCGGACGAGAAGAGACGCTTAAGGTTCTGAAAGGACTGCTCCGCTTGCTCCGTCCAGATGAACTTCTTCTTCTTAGAGCTGAGCGTGTCCGTAATGGCCGCCGTCTGCATCGCGAACCCCTTGATGAACTTGCGGTAAAAGTTGGCGAACCCCACAAACCGCTGGACCTCCTTCCGATTGCGCGGGCTCTTCCAGTCCAACACTGCGCGAACCTTGGCGCTGTCCATGGCAAGCCCCTTGTCCGACAGCTTGTAGCCCAGGAAATCCACCTCCTTCCTGTCGAACTGGCACTTCTCCAGCTTGGCATACAGTCGATGCTCCTGCAGTCTCTGCAGAACTTCCTTGACGTCTCTCTCGTGGGTCTCCTCAGATTCTGAGAATATCAGGATGTCGTCCAAGAAGCAGACGCATGTCTTGTAGAGGAGACCCGCCAGGACATGATGCATGAAAGCTTGAAAACAGTGGGCGCCATTTTGTAAACCGAAGGGCATAACTCTGTATTCATATGTGCCCAGGGGCGTGAACATGGCAGTCTTCCACTCGTCTCCTTCCCGTATGCGAATCAGGTTGTACGCCCCTCGCAGATCCAACTTTGTAAAAACGCGTCCTTTCCTCGCCGTCGCCAGCAGGTCATCTATCTTGGGCATGGGAAAGGCCGCGGGCTTGGTCTTTGAATTTAAGAGCCTGAAGTCTACCACAAGTCTTTTTTGGGGCGTGTCCCTTTTCTTCACAAAGAATACAGGACTGCCCCCCGCTGCCTTCGACTCCCGGATGAAACCGCGCTTCAAGTTGAGGTCTATGAACTCCTTGAGCTCCTGCAGCTCGTCCTCAGACATGGAATACAGTTTCCCGGCTGGCAGCGTCGCTCCTGGCAGGAGGTCAATCTTGCAGTCATAGGGCCTGTGGGGAGGCAGCTTGTCCGCTTCCTTCTCGCAGAAAACCTCCAAAAACGCTGCGTACTTGCGCGGCACTGCTTGCAGCGTGCCTAATTGTAGCTGCGGGTCGTCCCCTCCTTCTTCCGGGCTAGGAAGGATGCAATGTTCCGCGCAATAGGAGGAGCCGAAGGTCAGTTGGCGTTGGTACCACGCCAATGCTGGGCTGTGCCTGTGCAGCCAACTCATGCCCAGGACTACAGGCGTGTCCGACAGGTGGGTGACGTTAAAGCTGATGACTTCTCGGTGATTTCCGATCCGCATCACCATTGGTTGCGTTTGTTGCACCACCTGCCCCCCTAACAAGTCTCTGCCATCCACCGTGACAACGTTCAGGGGCAGTGTGGCTGGTAGCAGTGGTATATTGTGCTGCTGAATGAATTCCAGTCCTATAAAGTCAGCGTTGCTGCCGGAGTCAATGGTGATCGGCACCTCCAGAGTGCGTCCATTGGGCAGTTGGAGAGACGCTGTAAGCTGCACCACTGGTTTGGGTGGGAGGGGGTCTGTGGGTTGCAAAAGTGCTGGGGATTGTTTCATTGACTTGTCTGGCTGGACCCCAGTACCTCTTCCTCCAGCCAGACTCCGTCGTTTAACTGTTGCTGCGTTTTCAATTGAGCTGCTTCTGCGACTGTTGCCGAGGCTGCAGTGTGCTTGTGGAGCCTCTGGGGACACTCTTTCGCCATGTGTTGAGCACTGTCGCAGATGTAGCACTTCCTGTTCCCTCTAGGAGGCTTCGTTTTGGCTGCTCCCGGTGTCAGGGCTCTGTTAGCTGACTGAGCCCTGGCACCTCCTATCTCCATCGGCTCTTCTCCCCCTCCCTGCGAGGGTGTGGAGTGCGCACGCGCTGCTTCTCTGGGAAAGAAGGGAGGTGCTCTGGCTGGTGCCCTTCCCCAACGCCCTTCTTCCCTGTTGCAAGGACGTTCTTCCAGATGCACCCCGATCTCCAGAGCCCTCTGGACTACCTGCTGGGTGCTCCTTGGTCTCTCCCCTCTTCCAATCTCCGCTTTTACATCTGCATTCAACCCCTCCCAAAAGAGGTCTCTGACTGGCGCAGAATCTTTTTCCCACCCCAGGGCATGAACCAGTCCGAAAAATCGAGTATGGTACTGCCGCACGCTGGCTTTGCCTTGTTTAAGTCCATGTATGTCCCTCCTGGCAATATCGACGTCTACCTTTGATAAAAAGCATGAGTCCATTGCTTTAATAAAAGCCTTCGCATCTTGGAGCGCTGGATCATTGTCCCTCCATAGATTCCGCAGCCACGTTTTGGCTTCCCCATGCAAATGGGACAGGATAAACCCCACTCTCTCTCTCTCATCTCTGAAGTCTTTGTCCAGGAGATCCAGCGCAAACAGCAGGTCTGCTCTGAAGTTGGGGTACTGCTGCAAACTCCCGTCGAAATGCGATACCAGGCTGCCTCCCCTCCTCCCCAAGCCAATGCCTTCTGCCTTGTATCCCGTTTGCCCCTGTTTAGAAAGCACGTCCAACCTGGCTTGGAGATCCCGGCAGGAGGTAACCATTTCCTCCTCTCTCTTCCTGGATGCAATTACCTCCGTGCTGAGGTGCGTCACCGCTTCTTGCAGGGCTTTTATCTGCTCTTCCGTCGTCATCTTGCCTGAGTTTTGTGAGCTCTGTAAGCACCCCTCCTCTGTCCTCGCTGCGTCGACTCACGTGGCGAGGTTCTTGGTGCCAAAACTTTTAAAAAAGGAGACAGAGCTTACTGTCAGAGCTGGCTCCGGGTCCCAGCTCACCAAGGACCAACGCTAGCCGATCGTACAGTATCAAAGTCTTTATTGAAGAATAGTCTCCATTTACAAGTCTCAGCGTCCCAGCCCTACGTCTGGACTTTAGACCGACGTAGCTCTGTCTGGATCTCCACCCCCTGTGCACCAGTTTAATACTCTAATCTTACTCCACCTCTTCCTTCTCTCTCTCTTCCTCTGGGTCTTACTACCCCCCGGGGTCTCATTCCTCCTGGACTCTTCCGACGCAGAGCTTGACCCCTCTGACTCCTCCCCCTCTCTTCGGCGGGCTTTAGGACCTGGCTCCCTACCCGGGCTGCCCACCTTGCCGCCCTCCTGTACATTTGAACTTGGCGCGCGCGCGCGTTTTACTTTCCGGATGACCGTTTCCTCGCTCCCTGACGAGGGTGTGGTCAGTCCTGCCTCACGTTCTCCCTCTGCCTGCGCGCTCCCTGATCCCGATGCCTTGGACTCCTCCCCCCTACTGCACTCTGGGGGGGACGCTGGCCCGGATTTCCAGCTGCTACTCTCTGAGTCCCCTCCTTCCCGAGGTGTCCCCCTGGGCACTCCCCTTGCCCTGACCATGGGGGCCCCTTTCTGTGAATCCTCCGAGTCACTGGAGAGGCTCAGAGACCTCGGACTACTGTCGCCGCTGACATTTCCTTCCGACTCCTCCCCCTCGCTCTCCGTTTCTTCCCTCTCCTGTGACTCTGCTCCTGAACCCCTGACAAATACGAATAAGCTTTGATTGGGCTTATTTCAATTCACATGTTGTTTTTTGGGTGTTCACCAGAATCAACCCAACCAAAGCAAAAAGGCCTTGTGGGTTCCATCTGCACTAAAAAAAGATGATAAAGCTCTGATTGGGCTTATTTCAAATTGGTGTTTTCATGTCGTGTTCTTTGGTGTTAATGCATATTGACCCAGAAATCGCAAAGTGTGTGTATTGAAACCAAAATATCAAAACACCGTCTTTTCACATGCATATGAGTAGAAAGAAGACGAATAAGCTTTAATTGTGCTTATTTCAATTCGCATGGTGTTTTTTTGGGTGTGCACCAGCATCACCCCCAACCAAACAAAAACGGTGTTTTGGATTCTATCTACATAAAAAGAAGATGATAACGCTCTGATTGGGCTGATTTCAAATTGATGTTTTTGGGGTTAGAATGCACATTCACCCAAAAATCGCAGTGACATGTTTGTTATCAGCATAGGTGTTATCAGCATAGGTGTTTTGGTTCCATCGCAAAAAAAAGCTTGGATTATTCTTTCGGTGTTCATTCACTCACAAATAGCAGAGCGATGCGTAATAAGCTTAAACAAAGCCAAACAGGTTGTTTTGGGTTCCAGCTACATAGAAAGAAGCATCTTGGATTTCGCCTATTTCATGTCGTGTTCTTTGGTGTTAATGCACATTGACCCAGAAATCGCAATGTGTATGTAATGAGACCAACATTAGAAAACACCGTCTTTTCGCTCCCATATGTATGGAAAGAAGACGAATAAGCTTTCACAGGACTTATTTCAATTCTCATGGTGTTTTTTCGGTGTGCACCAGAATTGCCCCCAAAAAGGTGTTTTGGGTTCCATCTACATAAAAGGAAGACGAATAGGCTTTGATTGAGCTTATTTCAAATTGGTGTTTTCGGGGTTACAATGCACATTCACCCAAAAATCGCAGAGTGAAATGTTTGTCATGATAAAGCTCTGATTGGGCTTATTTCCAATTGTTGGTTTTGGGGTTAGAATGCACATTCACCCCGAAATCGCAGATGCTAAATGTTTGTTATCAGTCCAAATCAAGAATAGGTGTTTTGGTTCCATCTCAATAGAAAGAAGACGAATAAGCTTTAATTGTTCTTTCGGTGTTCATTCACCCACAAACAGCAAAGCGAGGTGTAGTAAGCCAAAACAAAGCAAAACAGGTTGTTTTGGCTTCCATCTACATAGAAAGAAGAATCTTGGATGTCACGTATTTCATGTCGTGTTCTTTGGTGTAAATGCACATTGATCCAGAAATCGCACAGTGTATGTAATGAGACCAATATAACACAACACTGTCTTTTCGCTTCCATGTGCGTAGAAAGAAGAGGAATAAGCTTTGATTGTGCTTATTTCAATTTGCATGGTGGTTTTTGGGTGTGCACCAGAATCAGCCCCAACCCAAGCAAAAAGGTGTTTTGGACTCTATCTACATAAAAAGAAGATGATAACGCTCTGATTGGGCTGATTTCAAATTGGTCTTTTGGGGGTTAGAATGCACATTGACCCAGAAATCGCAAAGTGTGTGTAATGAGACCAAATAAAGCATAGGTGTTTTGGTTCCATCGCAATAGAAAGCTTCGATAGTTCTTTCGGTGTTCATTCACTCACAAAGCGTGTTCTCCTTGCACGAGGCTAGGGCTTCCTCTTTTCGCCCATGCATCGGATTGATCACAGCGAAGGGAGATGGTTGTATTTTTCTACTAATTACCCATTATCCTTGTGTCTTTGGCCTGCTTTAATTGCGTTAGCTCGATTTAATTCTTAATTTTGTCCTTTGATTAAGTTTCCTCTGTGTAATAATTATTAATTTTATTTTAATTTTCCCTCTCTCCTTCTAAAATTTTTACCCTTCATTCCCACCCCCCTTAGTCCTTTAATTTTCCCCTATCCCCCCTCCCCCCCCCCACTGTAGCTTACCTTAACGTTCGGAGGCACTAGGCCTCTGCGAAGTGCGCCCAGCCGCAGGGGCGCAGCTGCCTAGGCCTGGCTCCTGGTTGGACGAAGGGCCTTTTTTCGGCAGCGCCTGGTACCGTGCCGCAGCGGGGGGTGCCTCCAGCTCTGCTGGGCCTTCTTAGGCTTTCCCGAGCCCCCCCCCCCGCCGATTTCCGAGGCCGGATTCGGCCTTCTTTTGTCCTTGGCAGCCCTCCCTGCGAAGCGGGGAGGCCTGGTGTCTTGCGGGGCTGCAGGGAGGCAGGCGCGGCCTAACTTGGGCCTGGGTGCAGGCCCATTGTGTTCAGCTGCCTTTCCCTGCTGCGTTTTGGCGGGAACGCCATTTTCCAGGCTTAAATTGCTCACGCAGGCCATCTAGTGGCCGTTCTGAGCATTGCAGCCTCCCTGATTTAATTATAAAGAAATACTTTAGACTGTTAACTGCTGCCACTTTGTGGACATTCTGTGCATTGCAGCCTGTTGTTTTATTTGAGTACAGGGAAGCTAATTTGCTGCCAGCTAGTGGCCAATAAAGGAAAAGGCACTTTCTGCTTAATTGTATGCTCCTTAATTGAGTAGCTTACTCTTTTATTTGGGTTCATTTTGTGATCGCCAGGTATCTGGGGTGCATTAACTTCTTTTCTCATGTTGATATTTCTCTTTTTTGGTAGCCATCATGTCTCCGAAGAGAGTCCCAGTGCAGTCTGCCTTGACCGTTCCCCCTAAAAGAAAGAAGACGAATAAGCTTTAATCGTGCTTATTTCAATTCGCATGGTGTTTTTGGGTGTGCATCAGAATCACCCCCAACCAAACAAAAAAGGTGTTTTGGATTCTATCTACATAAAAAGAAGATGATAACGCTCTGATTGGGCTGATTTCAAATTGATGTTTTTGGGGTTAGAATGCACATTCACCCAAAAATCGCAGTGACATGTTTGTTATCAGCCCTAATCAAGCATAGGTGTTTTGGGTCAATCTCAATAGAAAGAGGACAAATAAGCTTTGATTTTTCTTTCGGTGTTCATTCAGCCACAAATAGCATAACGAAGTTTAATAAGTCTAAACTAGGCAAAAGAGTTTCTTTTGGGTTCCAACTACATAGAAAGAAGAATCTTGCATTTCGCTCATTTCAATTTGGGTTCTTTGGTGTTAATGCACATTCACCCAGAAAACGCAAAGTTTATGTAATGAGACCAAAATAACAAAACAGCGTCTTTTTGCTTCCCTATGCATAGAAAGAATACGAATAAGCTTTGATTGGGCTTATTTCAATTCACATGTTGTTTTTTGGGTGTTCACCAGAATCAACCCAACCAAAGCAAAAAGGCCTTGTGGGTTCCATCTACACTAAAAAAAGATGATAAAGCTCTGATTGGGCTTATTTCAAATTGGTGTTTTCATGTCGTGTTCTTTGGTGTTAATGCATATTGACCCAGAAATCGCAAAGTGTGTGTATTGAAACCAAAATATCAAAACACCGTCTTTTCACATGCATATGAGTAGAAAGAAGACGAATAAGCTTTAATTGTGCTTATTTCAATTCGCATGGTGTTTTTTTGGGTGTGCACCAGCATCACCCCCAACCAAACAAAAAAGGTGTTTTGGATTCTATCTTCATAAAAAGAAGATGATAACGCTCTGATTGGGCTTATTTCAAATTGGTGTTTTTGGGGTTAGAATGCACATTCACCCCAAAATTGCAGTGACATGTTTGTTATCAGCCCTAATCAAGCATAGGTGTTTTGGGTCAATCTCAATAGAAAGAGGACAAATAAGCTTTGATTTTTCTTTCGGTGTTCATTCAGCCACAAATAGCATAACGAAGTTTAATAAGTCTAAACTAGGCAAAAGAGTTTCTTTTGGGTTCCAACTACATAGTTGGAATAGTTCCAACTACATAGAACTACATAGTTCCAACTACATAGAAGAATCTTGCATTTCCCTCATTTCAATTTGGGTTCTTTGGTGTTAATGCACATTCACCCAGAAAACGCAAAGTTTATGTAATGAGACCAAAATAATAAAACAGCGTCTTTTTGCTTCCCTATGCATAGAAAGAATACGAATAAGCTTTGATTGGGCTTATTTCAATTCACATGTTGTTTTTTGGGTGTTCACCAGAATCAACCCAACCAAAGCAAAAAGGCCTTGTGGGTTCCATCTGCACTAAAAAAAGATGATAAAGCTCTGATTGGGCTTATTTCAAATTGGTGTTTTCATGTCGTGTTCTTTGGTGTTAATGCATATTGACCCAGAAATCGCAAAGTGTGTGTATTGAAACCAAAATATCAAAACACCGTCTTTTCACATGCATATGAGTAGAAAGAAGACGAATAAGCTTTAATTGTGCTTATTTCAATTCGCATGGTGTTTTTTTGGGTGTGCACCAGCATCACCCCCAACCAAACAAAAACGGTGTTTTGGATTCTATCTACATAAAAAGAAGATGATAACGCTCTGATTGGGCTGATTTCAAATTGATGTTTTTGGGGTTAGAATGCACATTCACCCAAAAATCGCAGTGACATGTTTGTTATCAGCATAGGTGTTATCAGCATAGGTGTTTTGGTTCCATCGCAAAAGAAAGCTTGGATTATTCTTTCGGTGTTCATTCACTCACAAATAGCAGAGCGATGCGTAATAAGCTTAAACAAAGCCAAACAGGTTGTTTTGGGTTCCAGCTACATAGAAAGAAGCATCTTGGATTTCGCCTATTTCATGTCCTTTGGTGTTAATGCACATTGACCCAGAAATCGCAAAGTGTATGTAATGAGACCAACATTAGAAAACACCGTCTTTTCGCTTCCATATGTATGGAAAGAAGACGAATAAGCTTTCACAGGACTTATTTCAATTCTCATGGTGGTTTTTCGGTGTGCACCAGAATTGCCCCCCAAAAGGTGTTTTGGGTTCCATCTACATAAAAGGAAGACGAATAGGCTTTGATTGAGCTTATTTCAAATTGGTGTTTTCGGGGTTACAATGCACATTCACCCAAAAATCGCAGAGTGAAATGTTTGTCATGATAAAGCTCTGATTGGGCTTATTTCCAATTGTTGGTTTTGGGGTTAGAATGCACATTCACCCCGAAATCGCAGATGCTAAATGTTTGTTATCAGTCCAAATCAAGAATAGGTGTTTTGGTTCCATCTCAATAGAAAGAAGACGAATAAGCTTTAATTGTTCTTTCGGTGTTCATTCACCCACAAACAGCAAAGCGAGGTGTAGTAAGCCAAAACAAAGCAAAACAGGTTGTTCTGGCTTCCATCTACATAGAAAGAAGAATCTTGGATGTCACGTATTTCATGTCGTGTTCTTTGGTGTAAATGCACATTGATCCAGAAATCGCACAGTGTATGTAATGAGACCAATATAACACAACACTGTCTTTTCGCTTCCATGTGCGTAGAAAGAAGAGGAATAAGCTTTGATTGTGCTTATTTCAATTTGCATGGTGGTTTTTGGGTGTGCACCAGATTCAGCCCCAACCCAAGCAAAAAGGTGTTTTGGACTCTATCTACATAAAAAGAAGATGATAACGCTCTGATTGGGCTGATTTCAAATTGGTCTTTTGGGGGTTAGAATGCACATTGACCCAGAAATCGCAAAGTGTGTGTAATGAGACCAAATAAAGCATAGGTGTTTTGGTTCCATCGCAATAGAAAGCTTCGATAGTTCTTTCGGTGTTCATTCACTCACAAAGCGTGTTCTCCTTGCACGAGGCTAGGGCTTCCTCTTTTCGCCCATGCATCGGATTGATCACAGCGAAGGGAGATGGTTGTATTTTTCTACTAATTACCCATTATCCTTGTGTCTTTGGCCTGCTTTAATTGCGTTAGCTCGATTTAATTCTTAATTTTGTCCTTTGATTAAGTTTCCTCTGTGTAATAATTATTAATTTTATTTTAATTTTCCCTCTCTCCTTCTAAAATTTTTACCCTTCATTCCCACCCCCCTTAGTCCTTTAATTTTCCCCTATCCCCCCTCCCCCCCCCCACTGTAGCTTACCTTAACGTTCGGAGGCACTAGGCCTCTGCGAAGTGCGCCCAGCCGCAGGGGCGCAGCTGCCTAGGCCTGGCTCCTGGTTGGACGAAGGGCCTTTTTTCGGCAGCGCCTGGTACCGTGCCGCAGCGGGGGGTGCCTCCAGCTCTGCTGGGCCTTCTTAGGCTTTCCCGAGCCCCCCCCCCGCCGATTTCCGAGGCCGGATTCGGCCTTCTTTTGTCCTTGGCAGCCCTCCCTGCGAAGCGGGGAGGCCTGGTGTCTTGCGGGGCTGCAGGGAGGCAGGCGCGGCCTAACTTGGGCCTGGGTGCAGGCCCATTGTGTTCAGCTGCCTTTCCCTGCTGCGTTTTGGCGGGAACGCCATTTTCCAGGCTTAAATTGCTCACGCAGGCCATCTAGTGGCCGTTCTGAGCATTGCAGCCTCCCTGATTTAATTATAAAGAAATACTTTAGACTGTTAACTGCTGCCACTTTGTGGACATTCTGTGCATTGCAGCCTGTTGTTTTATTTGAGTACAGGGAAGCTAATTTGCTGCCAGCTAGTGGCCAATAAAGGAAAAGGCACTTTCTGCTTAATTGTATGCTCCTTAATTGAGTAGCTTACTCTTTTATTTGGGTTCATTTTGTGATCGCCAGGTATCTGGGGTGCATTAACTTCTTTTCTCATGTTGATATTTCTCTTTTTTGGTAGCCATCATGTCTCCGAAGAGAGTCCCAGTGCAGTCTGCCTTGACCGTTCCCCCTAAAAGAAAGAAGACGAATAAGCTTTAATCGTGCTTATTTCAATTCGCATGGTGTTTTTGGGTGTGCATCAGAATCACCCCCAACCAAACAAAAAAGGTGTTTTGGATTCTATCTACATAAAAAGAAGATGATAACGCTCTGATTGGGCTGATTTCAAATTGATGTTTTTGGGGTTAGAATGCACATTCACCCAAAAATCGCA
The DNA here is from genome assembly GCF_965153285.1 of Podarcis tiliguerta. Taxonomy (NCBI): domain Eukaryota; kingdom Metazoa; phylum Chordata; class Lepidosauria; order Squamata; family Lacertidae; genus Podarcis; species Podarcis tiliguerta. Next base: position 97,750,246 of record NC_139539.1, read on the forward strand.
GTGACATGTTTGTTATCAGCCCTAATCAAGCATAGGTGTTTTGGGTCAATCTCAATAGAAAGAGGACAAATAAGCTTTGATTTTTCTTTCGGTGTTCATTCAGCCACAAATAGCATAACGAAGTTTAATAAGTCTAAACTAGGCAAAAGAGTTTCTTTTGGGTTCCAACTACATAGAAAGAAGAATCTTGCATTTCGCTCATTTCAATTTGGGTTCTTTGGTGTTAATGCACATTCACCCAGAAAACGCAAAGTTTATGTAATGAGACCAAAATAACAAAACAGCGTCTTTTTGCTTCCCTATGCATAGAAAGAATACGAATAAGCTTTGATTGGGCTTATTTCAATTCACATGTTGTTTTTTGGGTGTTCACCAGAATCAACCCAACCAAAGCAAAAAGGCCTTGTGGGTTCCATCTACACTAAAAAAAGATGATAAAGCTCTGATTGGGCTTATTTCAAATTGGTGTTTTCATGTCGTGTTCTTTGGTGTTAATGCATATTGACCCAGAAATCGCAAAGTGTGTGTATTGAAACCAAAATATCAAAACACCGTCTTTTCACATGCATATGAGTAGAAAGAAGACGAATAAGCTTTAATTGTGCTTATTTCAATTCGCATGGTGTTTTTTTGGGTGTGCACCAGCATCACCCCCAACCAAACAAAAAAGGTGTTTTGGATTCTATCTTCATAAAAAGAAGATGATAACGCTCTGATTGGGCTTATTTCAAATTGGTGTTTTTGGGGTTAGAATGCACATTCACCCCAAAATTGCAGTGACATGTTTGTTATCAGCCCTAATCAAGCATAGGTGTTTTGGGTCAATCTCAATAGAAAGAGGACAAATAAGCTTTGATTTTTCTTTCGGTGTTCATTCAGCCACAAATAGCATAACGAAGTTTAATAAGTCTAAACTAGGCAAAAGAGTTTCTTTTGGGTTCCAACTACATAGTTGGAATAGTTCCAACTACATAGAACTACATAGTTCCAACTACATAGAAGAATCTTGCATTTCCCTCATTTCAATTTGGGTTCTTTGGTGTTAATGCACATTCACCCAGAAAACGCAAAGTTTATGTAATGAGACCAAAATAACAAAACAGCGTCTTTTTGCTTCCCTATGCATAGAAAGAATACGAATAAGCTTTGATTGGGCTTATTTCAATTCACATGTTGTTTTTTGGGTGTTCACCAGAATCAACCCAACCAAAGCAAAAAGGCCTTGTGGGTTCCATCTGCACTAAAAAAAGATGATAAAGCTCTGATTGGGCTTATTTCAAATTGGTGTTTTCATGTCGTGTTCTTTGGTGTTAATGCATATTGACCCAGAAATCGCAAAGTGTGTGTATTGAAACCAAAATATCAAAACACCGTCTTTTCACATGCATATGAGTAGAAAGAAGACGAATAAGCTTTAATTGTGCTTATTTCAATTCGCATGGTGTTTTTTTGGGTGTGCACCAGCATCACCCCCAACCAAACAAAAACGGTGTTTTGGATTCTATCTACATAAAAAGAAGATGATAACGCTCTGATTGGGCTGATTTCAAATTGATGTTTTTGGGGTTAGAATGCACATTCACCCAAAAATCGCAGTGACATGTTTGTTATCAGCATAGGTGTTATCAGCATAGGTGTTTTGGTTCCATCGCAAAAGAAAGCTTGGATTATTCTTTCGGTGTTCATTCACTCACAAATAGCAGAGCGATGCGTAATAAGCTTAAACAAAGCCAAACAGGTTGTTTTGGGTTCCAGCTACATAGAAAGAAGCATCTTGGATTTCGCCTATTTCATGTCGTGTTCTTTGGTGTTAATGCACATTGACCCAGAAATCGCAATGTGTATGTAATGAGACCAACATTAGAAAACACCGTCTTTTCGCTCCCATATGTATGGAAAGAAGACGAATAAGCTTTCACAGGACTTATTTCAATTCTCATGGTGTTTTTTCGGTGTGCACCAGAATTGCCCCCAAAAAGGTGTTTTGGGTTCCATCTACATAAAAGGAAGACGAATAGGCTTTGATTGAGCTTATTTCAAATTGGTGTTTTCGGGGTTAGAATGCACATTCACCCCGAAATCGCAGATGCTAAATGTTTGTTATCAGTCCAAATCAAGAATAGGTGTTTTGGTTCCATCTCAATAGAAAGAAGACGAATAAGCTTTAATTGTTCTTTCGGTGTTCATTCACCCACAAACAGCAAAGCGAGGTGTAGTAAGCCAAAACAAAGCAAAACAGGTTGTTTTGGCTTCCATCTACATAGAAAGAAGAATCTTGGATGTCACGTATTTCATGTCGTGTTCTTTGGTGTAAATGCACATTGATCCAGAAATCGCACAGTGTATGTAATGAGACCAATATAACACAACACTGTCTTTTCGCTTCCATGTGCGTAGAAAGAAGAGGAATAAGCTTTGATTGTGCTTATTTCAATTTGCATGGTGGTTTTTGGGTGTGCACCAGAATCAGCCCCAACCCAAGCAAAAAGGTGTTTTGGACTCTATCTACATAAAAAGAAGATGATAACGCTCTGATTGGGCTGATTTCAAATTGGTCTTTTGGGGGTTAGAATGCACATTGACCCAGAAATCGCAAAGTGTGTGTAATGAGACCAAATAAAGCATAGGTGTTTTGGTTCCATCGCAATAGAAAGCTTCGATAGTTCTTTCGGTGTTCATTCACTCACAAAGCGTGTTCTCCTTGCACGAGGCTAGGGCTTCCTCTTTTCGCCCATGCATCGGATTGATCACAGCGAAGGGAGATGGTTGTATTTTTCTACTAATTACCCATTATCCTTGTGTCTTTGGCCTGCTTTAATTGCGTTAGCTCGATTTAATTCTTAATTTTGTCCTTTGATTAAGTTTCCTCTGTGTAATAATTATTAATTTTATTTTAATTTTCCCTCTCTCCTTCTAAAATTTTTACCCTTCATTCCCACCCCCCTTAGTCCTTTAATTTTCCCCTATCCCCCCTCCCCCCCCCCACTGTAGCTTACCTTAACGTTCGGAGGCACTAGGCCTCTGCGAAGTGCGCCCAGCCGCAGGGGCGCAGCTGCCTAGGCCTGGCTCCTGGTTGGACGAAGGGCCTTTTTTCGGCAGCGCCTGGTACCGTGCCGCAGCGGGGGGTGCCTCCAGCTCTGCTGGGCCTTCTTAGGCTTTCCCGAGCCCCCCCCCCGCCGATTTCCGAGGCCGGATTCGGCCTTCTTTTGTCCTTGGCAGCCCTCCCTGCGAAGCGGGGAGGCCTGGTGTCTTGCGGGGCTGCAGGGAGGCAGGCGCGGCCTAACTTGGGCCTGGGTGCAGGCCCATTGTGTTCAGCTGCCTTTCCCTGCTGCGTTTTGGCGGGAACGCCATTTTCCAGGCTTAAATTGCTCACGCAGGCCATCTAGTGGCCGTTCTGAGCATTGCAGCCTCCCTGATTTAATTATAAAGAAATACTTTAGACTGTTAACTGCTGCCACTTTGTGGACATTCTGTGCATTGCAGCCTGTTGTTTTATTTGAGTACAGGGAAGCTAATTTGCTGCCAGCTAGTGGCCAATAAAGGTAAAGGCACTTTCTGCTTAATTGTATGCTCCTTAATTGAGTAGCTTACTCTTTTATTTGGGTTCATTTTGTGATCGCCAGGTATCTGGGGTGCATTAACTTCTTTTCTCATGTTGATATTTCTCTTTTTTGGTAGCCATCATGTCTCCGAAGAGAGTCCCAGTGCAGTCTGCCTTGACCGTTCCGCCTAAAAGAAAGAAGACGAATAAGCTTTAATCGTGCTTATTTCAATTCGCATGGTGTTTTTGGGTGTGCATCAGAATCACCCCCAACCAAACAAAAAAGGTGTTTTGGATTCTATCTACATAAAAAGAAGATGATAACGCTCTGATTGGGCTGATTTCAAATTGATGTTTTTGGGGTTAGAATGCACATTCACCCAAAAATCGCAGTGACATGTTTGTTATCAGCCCTAATCAAGCATAGGTGTTTTGGGTCAATCTCAATAGAAAGAGGACAAATAAGCTTTGATTTTTCTTTCGGTGTTCATTCAGCCACAAATAGCATAACGAAGTTTAATAAGTCTAAACTAGGCAAAAGAGTTTCTTTTGGGTTCCAACTACATAGAAAGAAGAATCTTGCATTTCGCTCATTTCAATTTGGGTTCTTTGGTGTTAATGCACATTCACCCAGAAAACGCAAAGTTTATGTAATGAGACCAAAATAACAAAACAGCGTCTTTTTGCTTCCCTATGCATAGAAAGAATACGAATAAGCTTTGATTGGGCTTATTTCAATTCACATGTTGTTTTTTGGGTGTTCACCAGAATCAACCCAACCAAAGCAAAAAGGCCTTGTGGGTTCCATCTACACTAAAAAAAGATGATAAAGCTCTGATTGGGCTTATTTCAAATTGGTGTTTTCATGTCGTGTTCTTTGGTGTTAATGCATATTGACCCAGAAATCGCAAAGTGTGTGTATTGAAACCAAAATATCAAAACACCGTCTTTTCACATGCATATGAGTAGAAAGAAGACGAATAAGCTTTAATTGTGCTTATTTCAATTCGCATGGTGTTTTTTTGGGTGTGCACCAGCATCACCCCCAACCAAACAAAAAAGGTGTTTTGGATTCTATCTTCATAAAAAGAAGATGATAACGCTCTGATTGGGCTTATTTCAAATTGGTGTTTTTGGGGTTAGAATGCACATTCACCCCAAAATTGCAGTGACATGTTTGTTATCAGCCCTAATCAAGCATAGGTGTTTTGGGTCAATCTCAATAGAAAGAGGACAAATAAGCTTTGATTTTTCTTTCGGTGTTCATTCAGCCACAAATAGCATAACGAAGTTTAATAAGTCTAAACTAGGCAAAAGAGTTTCTTTTGGGTTCCAACTACATAGTTGGAATAGTTCCAACTACATAGAACTACATAGTTCCAACTACATAGAAGAATCTTGCATTTCCCTCATTTCAATTTGGGTTCTTTGGTGTTAATGCACATTCACCCAGAAAACGCAAAGTTTATGTAATGAGACCAAAATAACAAAACAGCGTCTTTTTGCTTCCCTATGCATAGAAAGAATACGAATAAGCTTTGATTGGGCTTATTTCAATTCACATGTTGTTTTTTGGGTGTTCACCAGAATCAACCCAACCAAAGCAAAAAGGCCTTGTGGGTTCCATCTGCACTAAAAAAAGATGATAAAGCTCTGATTGGGCTTATTTCAAATTGGTGTTTTCATGTCGTGTTCTTTGGTGTTAATGCATATTGACCCAGAAATCGCAAAGTGTGTGTATTGAAACCAAAATATCAAAACACCGTCTTTTCACATGCATATGAGTAGAAAGAAGACGAATAAGCTTTAATTGTGCTTATTTCAATTCGCATGGTGTTTTTTTGGGTGTGCACCAGCATCACCCCCAACCAAACAAAAACGGTGTTTTGGATTCTATCTACATAAAAAGAAGATGATAACGCTCTGATTGGGCTGATTTCAAATTGATGTTTTTGGGGTTAGAATGCACATTCACCCAAAAATCGCAGTGACATGTTTGTTATCAGCATAGGTGTTATCAGCATAGGTGTTTTGGTTCCATCGCAAAAGAAAGCTTGGATTATTCTTTCGGTGTTCATTCACTCACAAATAGCAGAGCGATGCGTAATAAGCTTAAACAAAGCCAAACAGGTTGTTTTGGGTTCCAGCTACATAGAAAGAAGCATCTTGGATTTCGCCTATTTCATGTCCTTTGGTGTTAATGCACATTGACCCAGAAATCGCAAAGTGTATGTAATGAGACCAACATTAGAAAACACCGTCTTTTCGCTTCCATATGTATGGAAAGAAGACGAATAAGCTTTCACAGGACTTATTTCAATTCTCATGGTGGTTTTTCGGTGTGCACCAGAATTGCCCCCCAAAAGGTGTTTTGGGTTCCATCTACATAAAAGGAAGACGAATAGGCTTTGATTGAGCTTATTTCAAATTGGTGTTTTCGGGGTTACAATGCACATTCACCCAAAAATCGCAGAGTGAAATGTTTGTCATGATAAAGCTCTGATTGGGCTTATTTCCAATTGTTGGTTTTGGGGTTAGAATGCACATTCACCCCGAAATCGCAGATGCTAAATGTTTGTTATCAGTCCAAATCAAGAATAGGTGTTTTGGTTCCATCTCAATAGAAAGAAGACGAATAAGCTTTAATTGTTCTTTCGGTGTTCATTCACCCACAAACAGCAAAGCGAGGTGTAGTAAGCCAAAACAAAGCAAAACAGGTTGTTTTGGCTTCCATCTACATAGAAAGAAGAATCTTGGATGTCACGTATTTCATGTCGTGTTCTTTGGTGTAAATGCACATTGATCCAGAAATCGCACAGTGTATGTAATGAGACCAATATAACACAACACTGTCTTTTCGCTTCCATGTGCGTAGAAAGAAGAGGAATAAGCTTTGATTGTGCTTATTTCAATTTGCATGGTGGTTTTTGGGTGTGCACCAGAATCAGCCCCAACCCAAGCAAAAAGGTGTTTTGGACTCTATCTACATAAAAAGAAGATGATAACGCTCTGATTGGGCTGATTTCAAATTGGTCTTTTGGGGGTTAGAATGCACATTGACCCAGAAATCGCAAAGTGTGTGTAATGAGACCAAATAAAGCATAGGTGTTTTGGTTCCATCGCAATAGAAAGCTTTGATAGTTCTTTCGGTGTGAAGGGGTACAGTTAGGGTTACCCCAGAAAGCCCTAAAAACTGTTTGTGAATTCCCCCCCCCCCAGCCAGGCCTCGGCGTACGCATTTTAAAAACTGCAATTTCCTCAAAGACAAAAAGCACAAGCTAAGCAGTCCTCTTTGTAACAAAAACGCTGTAACAAACCTAGAGCTGAGAACAGAAAACCTTTCGGGTTCCCAGATCTAAGCAACCTTGTCCTGGTACATTGATTTGCAACATACTTCCGGGAACAGAACCAGGGAACGAAAAAAGCAACATTCTATGTAAGAGTGTGTGAAGGGGGAGAGGGGAAAAGGGGTTTGAAAAAAAGGATAAAACCTGCTTGTAAAATGTTTTCGGTGCGGCCTGTCTTTTGTGACTGAATCACACAGGTGCCTCTGCCCCTCCGGATGGCAGAATAAAAACGCTCTTTCTCTGGATTAACCCCTTGGTGTCGTTTGGCTCCTTTTGTCTCTGCTCGGGTGCAACAATTATTCCTACCCATGGATTAAAAAGGCTACATATTTCTGGTGCGTTGGCCGGGAAAAAGCACGTTCCCCGAGATCGAGGGACAAAGAGGTCCAGGGCGTCACTGCAAGGCGAGCAGCTCAGGATCCTGGGTCAACAGTTCCAGCGCGCATCCTGCCAACTTCGTGGGAGGGACTGGCCACCCGTTCCTGAGTGGACACGCGACAAGTGACGGAGAGAAAGAGCAACGGCCGTGCAGAAAGAAGGTACCTCGAGGAACAAGGTAAGCTCCACAGGGATAGGTGGGAGCAAAAGAGAGTCTGATCAACTCCGCCAGCAGGGTAGAAGAAGTGCCACTGGTTTTGGTATTGCCCAGAAAAGCAGCAAAAAGGGTGCTGCAGGGCGCCGGTCGAAGTCTAAGCGCTGCCGGTTATGGTTGGTTTTGTGCCCAGAAGAAGCAGTAGAGTGCTCTTGGGCCCCGGTCGAAGTCTAAGCGCTGCCGGTTATGGTTCTTTTTGTGTCCAAAAGAAGCAGTAGAGTGCTCTTGGGCCCCGGTCGAAGTCTAAGCGCTGCCGGTTATGGTTCTTTTTGTGTCCAAAAGAAGCAGTAGAGTGCTCTTGGGCCCCGGTCGAAGTCTAAGCGCTGCCGGTTATGGTTCTTTTTGTGTCCAAAAGAAGCAGTAGAGTGCTCTTGGGCCCCGGTCGAAGTCTAAGCGCTGCCGGTTATGGTTCTTTTTGTGTCCAAAAGAAGCAGTAGAGTGCTCTTGGGCCCCGGTCGAAGTCTAAACGCTGCCGGTTGTGGTTATTTTTTGGGGGGGAAAGGGGATTGGGGGAGGTGCATGGGTTTTTGTTTTTTCTTCTGAATGTGCGTGTGGGGACACTCCAGTGAATGTTTTGAGTGTGTGAGACGTTGAAAGCAACGTCCGGCCTGTGACTGACTGAGAGAAAATAACGTTAGGAGGGCTGAGTGTCCCAGTGTCCCAGTGTCCCGAGGATCCCAGAGTCATGGGAAATAAAAGCAGTAAAACAATTCTTGAAACACCACTACAGAGCTTTCTGGAAAACTGGAAAAGTGCCACGAAAGCAGAAGAGTGGGGATGTAAACTCAAAAAAAGCAGACTCCAACATTTATGTGAAGTTGACTGGCCTTCGTATTTACCAGAATGGCCTCCTGGAGGATCCTTTGATCCAAACTTGGTCAACATTTTATGGAGTAACATTTTCAAGGCCCACACAGATCAGATTCCCTATATTTCTATCTGGAAAGCCAATGTGGATCAAAATCCCTCATGGCTTCGGAAAAATAAAATTGTGACTGCCGAAGTCAAACTGTGTTCAATACAATTACAAGTTTGAAAAAACAGCAGTCTGGCCAGTCCCAGAAGAAGAGGAGGAAGTAATAATAATTTGCACCCTCCACCCTATGCAGCAACTGCACCAGGGCTAAATGAGGTTCCCCTTACCCAACCCCCTTTTGATGCAAGCAAGGAAGGTGAAGAGGAAGGTGATGATGATTGTGATGATGATGACTTCAGAAAAACTCTAGATAAAGAGATAAAATGGACTAGTAAGCAGTCTGACAGAGTGTTCCAGTATGTAGAACTGTTTAAAAGAGTGAGCTGGATGTGGCTTCTTGGTTCTAGAAGCAGCACAATGCAAGGATGTGAATTGGCAGACAGAAAGAAACAGAGCAGAAGGCTTTGAGAGCTGCATAGGACAGAACTGTTAAAAAAGAGACAATTAAAACCCAAGGGATTGAAAACCCTAGGATTACAATATTGACCATTGAGGAAATCCGCAAGATATATGCCCTCAGGGCAGCAGACAATATTGATGTTGCAATTGAGGCAGCTAAAACTCCACTTTGATGGCCCACCCACTGACTGTACGACCCCCTGTGGACCCCCTGGTACAGGACCACAGACCTCCAAGCACTTTAAATCAGAATCCTTCTTTCGAAGAGGACCCAGCCAAAATAATTAGGGGTTTGTCTTCAAGCAGCCAGAAAGCCAAAAATGCAAGAGGGTGTCCACGGGAGGGAAAGAAGACGCCTAGGGAAGAAACCAGTGCGCTATCTGCAGGCAAGAGGGTCATTGGGAAATGGAATGCCCATAGGCCCCACGCCCGACACACCCCACCCCCACAGACTGGGAACAATAAGATTTCTCAAAAATGATTTCTTCTCATCTCTGTTCTTGCTAAAAGACTGTTGCAGCTAGAAGCGAGTGAACTAACTGTTTCTAACATTCATTCATGCAAGTAACAGGACATCAGCTTTTTTTTTTTTTCCTTGTGCCAGGCGCTTATAGGTAGCTTCAGAGCGTTATCTCTTGGCTGCTATCCCAAGAGGAAAATGCTGCATTCTCACCAACCAGCTACCCTGAACCCCACACTGTCTGGATTTACGGTTCAGCCACAAAAAAAACCAGAAGGCCAAGGGTTACCCACCCCCCTTGCCCCAAGCACTAACCTGAGGAAAGTGACTTTCTTAAAAGCAAGTGAATGCTTTCTGTGAACTTTGTCAAGTTTTTCTTTTTAAGGTGCAATTTTACTCTGAAAAAGGAGCTGCAGCATAACATAGGAATTTTAAAACTTTGATACTTTGCCAGAAGCAAGGGAACACATTGGACACTAGCAAACTTGGCAGATGAAAACTGAAATTTGCAACATGGCTTACAGGCCACGAGAACTCTGAAACTTAGAGCACACGAATGAGACTTTTTTAAAAAAAAAAAATCTCAGCTGGAAAAACTAAACCCAAGGAACAGAACTGTTAACCCCTTGCGAAGTTTCCTGCCAAGCATACCCTTTTGAATTAATGTTTGCTAGGCCTATACCTTAGGTGCAAATGCTATCTGTCAATGTACAGTCGTTCTGCCGTGTGTTTCTTTTTCTCTTCTCTTGACAGGTAAACCGGCCAGAGGCTGTCCTGTTTCTCTACAGCTGTTAAAGTCACCAGCATCTGTGACACCTGATCTGCACTGGCCCCTTCGACTCACCCCAGACGTCCAGACATCGCTCCAGCCTTGTTGGAAGAGACCCAAGACGTCCAACGCCCACCAGACGACTGAATGCCCACCACACTACAGCCCTGCTCACGTCACTCCAGAAGCTGACGTTTTGCACGGCTCAATAAACCAGCGTGGATTGAAAGGGGACATTTTCTTTTCTTTCCTTTTGCATAACTGAACTTTATTGAAGGTACCTGCACCTGATTTGCTTTACGCCACCCCCGCAGAGGAGGGTGTCTAGTGGGTCTTTTCTTTCAGCTTAATTACACCCCAGCCCACTCTCTAGCACTTACCTAAGCCCCTCCACTTGCATACAATGGCTCAAATACGACTGTGGGTCCCCGTGCTGGTATTTCTGCTGCCTTTGATCTTTGAAATGCCAATACCACTCACAGTGACCAGACAACTGCTGCAATCGTGGGGGGCCCACCACACATATAACAAGTGGATTCAGGTTGCTGAGATGGTTGCGTTCTCTGCAAATCGGACCAATTGTGCCGTTTGCACTCTGGCCCCTGTAGATGCTCTGGGAGGAATGCCCCTCCTCCCTGTGCCTTGGAATGAATCCTTGGTTACAACTCCACTTGTTGCCTTCCAGCCTCTGGGCAAACATTCTTCTTTATGGAATCATTCTGTCCCTTTCCAGGTTCACAGGATCACTGGCTGCCTTTGTGTCAACAAATCAAATGACGCCAGTGACACTCAGACCTATGTGGGCACTTCCCACTGTGATCATACCTTCCCAGCCCCAACTAACATGCCTGAGTCCAAGACAGGAACTTTTTCTGCTTCCAAATTGACTGCATGCCTGGCCCGCTTGCTGACAGGCACCATATCTGCCCATGGTCAGGACGTTTACTGGGTGTGTGGCAGAAAGGCCTATCATGCCCTCCCAAGAGGATGGTATGGGGTCTGTTTTCCAGCCTACTTAATACCCCCCATGTGGATTCCTGACCAGATACCCTCTGCACCCCCTAGAAGGAGGCGTTCGGCTGACCTGGCAACACTTGCAGGTGGCAGCTCCCAGGATTGGGGCCAAAATCAGTGGCCTCCGGAAAGGATACTAGCCCATTATGCTCCAGCCTCCTGGAATCGGGGAGAGAAAATCTCTGGGGCAAGGGGGCCAATCTATAACTTGAACCGCATAATCAGACTCCAGGCAGGGGTAGAGATTGTTGCTAACACGACAGCCACGGCCCTTAGGCTAATTGCCACGCAATTGGATGAGACACGCAATGCGTTTCTCTCAGTCCGATTAGCGTTGGACTTTCTCCTGGCGCAACATGGCGGCTTTTGTGCAGCATTAAATCTCACGGATGGGGCCTGTTGCTTTAACATCTCTGATCATGGTGAGGCCATTCGCAATTTGGCAGCAGGACTTGAAACAGTGGCCCATATTCCTACCCAAACCTGGGAGGGATGGGACATGTCATGGCTTGACTGGTTGCCAAAACTAGGATGGGTAAAAGGCCTGTTTTTGCTGCTGCTTGGCCCACTTTTCATTTTGCTAATTTTTTTGCTTTTCTGTACCTTGCTTGCTGCAATGCTTGCATACAATGACACGCAATATGATTTCTCGCATGCTTCGCCCCCAGATTATAGCTCTGACCCAAGTATATCAGCCTGTGCCTTCCTGGGACGAGCCTTTTTGAGAAAAAGGCTGTCCAAAATTGAGAGGTATGGAATGAAGGGGTACAGTTAGGGTTACCCCAGAAAGCCCTAAAAACTGTTTGTGAATTCCCCCCCCCCCAGCCAGGCCTCGGCGTACGCATTTTAAAAACTGCAATTTCCTCAAAGACAAAAAGCACAAGCTAAGCAGTCCTCTTTGTAACAAAAACGCTGTAACAAACCTAGAGCTGAGAACAGAAAACCTTTCGGGTTCCCAGATCTAAGCAACCTTGTCCTGGTACATTGATTTGCAACATACTTCCGGGAACAGAACCAGGGAACGAAAAAAGCAACATTCTATGTAAGAGTGTGTGAAGGGGGAGAGGGGAAAAGGGGTTTGAAAAAAAGGATAAAACCTGCTTGTAAAATGTTTTCGGTGCGGCCTGTCTTTTGTGACTGAATCACACAGGTGCCTCTGCCCCTCCGGATGGCAGAATAAAAACGCTCTTTCTCTGGATTAACCCCTTGGTGTCGTTTGGCTCCTTTTGTCTCTGCTCGGGTGCAACAATTATTCCTACCCATGGATTAAAAAGGCTACAGGTGTTCATTCACTCACAAAGCGTGTTCTCCTTGCACGAGGCTAGGGCTTCCTCTTTTCGCCCATGCATCGGATTGATCACAGCGAAGGGAGATGGTTGTATTTTTCTACTAATTACCCATTATCCTTGTGTCTTTGGCCTGCTTTAATTGCGTTAGTTCGATTTAATTCTTAATTTTGTCCTTTGATTAAGTTTCCTCTGTGTAATATTTATTAATTTTATTTTAATTTTCCCTCTCTCCTTCTAAAATTTTTACCCTTCATTCCCACCCCCCTTAGTCCTTTAATTTTCCCCTATCCCCCCTCCCCCCCCACTGTAGCTTACCTTAACGTTCGGAGGCACTAGGCCTCTGCGAAGTGCGCCCAGCCGCAGGGGCGCAGCTGCCTAGGCCTGGCTCCTGGTTGGACGAAGGGCCTTTTTTCGGCAGCGCCTGGTACCGTGCCGCAGCGGGGGGTGCCTCCAGCTCTGCTGGGCCTTCTTAGGCTTTCCCGAGCCCCCCCCCCCGATTTCGGAGGCCGGATTCGGCCTTCTTTTGTCCTTGGCAGCCCTCCCTGCGAAGCGGGGAGGCCTGGTGTCTTGCGGGGCTGCAGGGAGGCAGGCGCGGCCTAACTTGGGCCTGGGTGCAGGCCCATTGTGTTCAGCTGCCTTTCCCTGCTGCGTTTTGGCGGGAACGCCATTTTCCAGGCTTAAATTGCTCACGCAGGCCATCTAGTGGCCGTTCTGAGCATTGCAGCCTCCCTGATTTAATTATAAAGAAATACTTTAGACTGTTAACTGCTGCCACTTTGTGGACATTCTGTGCATTGCAGCCTGTTGTTTTATTTGAGTACAGGGAAGCTAATTTGCTGCCAGCTAGTGGCCAATAAAGGAAAAGGCACTTTCTGCTTAATTGTATGCTCCTTAATTGAGTAGCTTACTCTTTTATTTGGGTTCATTTTGTGATCGCCAGGTATCTGGGGTGCATTAACTTCTTTTCTCATGTTGATATTTCTCTTTTTTGGTAGCCATCATGTCTCCGAAGAGAGTCCCAGTGCAGTCTGCCTTGACCGTTCCGCCTAAAAGAAAGAAGACGAATAAGCTTTAATCGTGCTTATTTCAATTCGCATGGTGTTTTTGGGTGTGCATCAGAATCACCCCCAACCAAACAAAAAAGGTGTTTTGGATTCTATCTACATAAAAAGAAGATGATAACGCTCTGATTGGGCTGATTTCAAATTGATGTTTTTGGGGTTAGAATGCACATTCACCCAAAAATCGCAGTGACATGTTTGTTATCAGCATAGGTGTTATCAGCATAGGTGTTTTGGTTCCATCGCAAAAGAAAGCTTGGATTATTCTTTCGGTGTTCATTCACTCACAAATAGCAGAGCGATGCGTAATAAGCTTAAACAAAGCCAAACAGGTTGTTTTGGGTTCCAGCTACATAGAAAGAAGCATCTTGGATTTCGCCTATTTCATGTCGTGTTCTTTGGTGTTAATGCACATTGACCCAGAAATCGCAAAGTGTATGTAATGAGACCAACATAAGAAAACGCCGTCTTTTCGCTTCCATATGCATAGAAAGAAGACGAATAAGCTTTCACAGGGCTTAATCAATTCTCATGGTGTTTTTTGGGTGTGCACCAGAATCGCCCCCAACCCAAGCAAAAAGGTGTTTTGGGTTCCATCTACATAAAAGGAAGACGAATAGGCTTTGATTGAGCTTATTTCAAATTGGTGTTTTCGGGGTTACAATGCACATTTACCCAAAAATCGCAGAGTGAAATGTTTGTCATGAGCCCAAATTAAACATAGGTGTCTGGGTTCCATCTCAATAAAAAGAGGACGAATAAGCTTTGATTGTTCTTTCGTTGTTCATTCACCCACAAATAGCAAAGCGAAGTTTAATCAGCCAAAACAAAGCAAAACAGGTTCTTTTGCGGTCCATCTACATCGAAAGAAGAATCATGGCTTTCGCTTATTTCAAGTCGTGTTCTTTGGTGAAAATGCACATTGACTCAGAAATCGCACAGTGTATGTACTGAAACCAACATAAGAAAACACCGTCTTTTCGCTTCCCTATGAGTAGAAAGAAGACGAATAAGCTTTAATTGTGCTTATTTGAATTCGCATGGTGTTTTTTGGGTGTGCACCAGAATCACCCCCAACCAAAGCAAAAAGGTGTTTTGGGTTCCATCTTCATAAAAAGAAGATGATAACGCTCTGATTGGGCTTATTTCAAATTGGTGTTTTTGGGGTTAGAATGCACATTCACCCAAAAATTGCAGTGACATGTTTGTTATCAGCCCTAATCAAGCATAGGTGTTTTGGGTCAATCTCAATAGAAAGAGGACAAATAAGCTTTGATTTTTCTTTCGGTGTTCATTCAGCCACAAATAGCATAACGAAGTTTAATAAGTCTAAACTAGACAAAAGAGTTTCTTTTGGGTTCCAACTACATAGAAAGAAGAATCTTGCATTTCGCTCATTTCAATTTGGGTTCTTTGGTGTTAATGCACATTCACCCAGAAAACGCAAAGTTTATGTAATGAGACCAAAATAACAAAACAGCGTCTTTTTGCTTCCCTATGCATAGAAAGAATACGAATAAGCTTTGATTGGGCTTATTTCAATTCACATGTTGTTTTTTGGGTGTTCACCAGAATCAACCCAACCAAAGCAAAAAGGCCTTGTGGGTTCCATCTGCACTAAAAAAAGATGATAAAGCTCTGATTGGGCTTATTTCAAATTGGTGTTTTCATGTCGTGTTCTTTGGTGTTAATGCATATTGACCCAGAAATCGCAAAGTGTGTGTATTGAAACCAAAATATCAAAACACCGTCTTTTCACATGCATATGAGTAGAAAGAAGACGAATAAGCTTTAATTGTGCTTATTTCAATTCGCATGGTGTTTTTTTGGGTGTGCACCAGCATCACCCCCAACCAAACAAAAACGGTGTTTTGGATTCTATCTACATAAAAAGAAGATGATAACGCTCTGATTGGGCTGATTTCAAATTGATGTTTTTGGGGTTAGAATGCACATTCACCCAAAAATCGCAGTGACATGTTTGTTATCAGCATAGGTGTTATCAGCATAGGTGTTTTGGTTCCATCGCAAAAGAAAGCTTGGATTATTCTTTCGGTGTTCATTCACTCACAAATAGCAGAGCGATGCGTAATAAGCTTAAACAAAGCCAAACAGGTTGTTTTGGGTTCCAGCTACATAGAAAGAAGCATCTTGGATTTCGCCTATTTCATGTCGTGTTCTTTGGTGTTAATGCACATTGACCCAGAAATCGCAAAGTGTATGTAATGAGACCAACATAAGAAAACGCCGTCTTTTCGCTTCCATATGCATAGAAAGAAGACGAATAAGCTTTCACAGGGCTTAATCAATTCTCATGGTGTTTTTTGGGTGTGCACCAGAATCGCCCCCAACCCAAGCAAAAAGGTGTTTTGGGTTCCATCTACATAAAAGGAAGACGAATAGGCTTTGATTGAGCTTATTTCAAATTGGTGTTTTCGGGGTTACAATGCACATTTACCCAAAAATCGCAGAGTGAAATGTTTGTCATGAGCCCAAATTAAACATAGGTGTCTGGGTTCCATCTCAATAAAAAGAGGACGAATAAGCTTTGATTGTTCTTTCGTTGTTCATTCACCCACAAATAGCAAAGCGAAGTTTAATCAGCCAAAACAAAGCAAAACAGGTTCTTTTGCGGTCCATCTACATCGAAAGAAGAATCATGGCTTTCGCTTATTTCAAGTCGTGTTCTTTGGTGAAAATGCACATTGACTCAGAAATCGCACAGTGTATGTACTGAAACCAACATAAGAAAACACCGTCTTTTCGCTTCCCTATGAGTAGAAAGAAGACGAATAAGCTTTAATTGTGCTTATTTGAATTCGCATGGTGTTTTTTGGGTGTGCACCAGAATCACCCCCAACCAAAGCAAAAAGGTGTTTTGGGTTCCATCTTCATAAAAAGAAGATGATAACGCTCTGATTGGGCTTATTTCAAATTGGTGTTTTTGGGGTTAGAATGCACATTCACCCAAAAATTGCAGTGACATGTTTGTTATCAGCCCTAATCAAGCATAGGTGTTTTGGGTCAATCTCAATAGAAAGAGGACAAATAAGCTTTGATTTTTCTTTCGGTGTTCATTCAGCCACAAATAGCATAACGAAGTTTAATAAGTCTAAACTAGGCAAAAGAGTTTCTTTTGGGTTCCAACTACATAGAAAGAAGAATCTTGCATTTCGCTCATTTCAATTTGGGTTCTTTGGTGTTAATGCACATTCACCCAGAAAACGCAAAGTTTATGTAATGAGACCAAAATAACAAAACAGCGTCTTTTTGCTTCCCTATGCATAGAAAGAATACGAATAAGCTTTGATTGGGCTTATTTCAATTCACATGTTGTTTTTTGGGTGTTCACCAGAATCAACCCAACCAAAGCAAAAAGGCCTTGTGGGTTCCATCTGCACTAAAAAAAGATGATAAAGCTCTGATTGGGCTTATTTCAAATTTGTGTTGTCAGGGCTGGCTCCTGGTCCCAGCTCACAGAGGACCAACGCTGGCTGGTATTTATGTACAAAAGTCTTTATTGAAGTACAGTTTCCATTTCCACGCCGCAGCGCTCCATCCCTACGTCTAAACTTTAGACCGGCGAAGCTCCCTCTGAGTCCCCGCCCCCTGTACACCAGTTTAAGACTCTAGCTTTACTCCACCTCTTCTTTCTCCTCTGGGTCCTGTTGCCCTCCGGGGCCCCTGTCTCCCTGGATTCCTCTGAGGCTGACGATGACGACCCCCCTGACTCCTCCCGCTCTCTTCTGCGGGCTTTAGGACCTGGCTCTCTTCCCGGGCTGCCCACTGTGCCTCCCTCCTGTACATTTGAACTTGGCGCGCGCGCGCGTTTAACTTTCCTGATGACCGTTTCCTCACTCCCCGACGGAGGTGTGGTCAATCCTGCCTCATGTTCTCCCGCTGGCAGCGCTCCACCTGATCCCGATGCCTGGGACTCCTCCCCCCTACTGCCCTCTGGGGGGGACGCGGGCCCTGATTTCCAACTGCTACTCTCTGAGTCTCCTCTGGCCCCTTCTTCCCGAGGTGTCCCCCTGGGCACTCCCCTTGCCCTGACCATGGGGGCCCCTTTCTGTGAATCCTCCGAGTCACTGGAGAGACTCAGAGACCTCGGACCACTGTCGTCGCTGACATTTCTTTCAGACTCCTCCCCCTCGCTCTCCGTTTCCTCCCTCTCCTGTGACTCTGCTCCTGAACCCCTGACATCCATCCCCCCCTCGAAGCCCCCCCTTCCCCCCTCCCCTTCCTCCTGCGGGGGTGCTGGGCGCTCCGTCGTTGTGGGGGTGAATGGTGGATACAGTTCGTCCCCCGTGGCGTGCATCCAGTTAGATAAATCCGGCTCGTCCTCCGTGTCTTCGCCGACCTCGTTCTCCTCTGCTTCCATCTCCGTGCCGCCATGCTCGAACCCAACGTCCTCCCCCATCACGTCCATGTCCCTCTCACCCTCGTTCCCCTCTGGGTCCGTTGCCTGCCAAAGGCCCCTCAGCCACCTCTCCGCTCCTCGATTGTCCCACCAAAATGAGCGGTCTGAGGCAAACCCCGAGGGCGAGCCCTCTGGTGAACGTGTTTCTAATGCTGGTTCTTCGTCCGAGGTGAATCCCTGGAACGTGCTGGTAGAAAGCGTGGGTGTGAAAAGCCAGTCGTCGAAATACTCGGCTGGCATGGGCCTGTGTGGGAACAAGGCATGAAACTCCTCTTTGAGGAGAGGCTCGTCCAGGGCATAGTCCGGCACCCAACTGTTGGCGCTGGCCGGGGTACCTTCCCTTGCGAGAAAATATTCTACTCCCTCTTCCCCCCATCTCGAGTCCAAAATCTCTGTGACCTGGTTGATGGGTTCCCTTCTTGGCGACTCCCTCCTTGGGGGGATCTCCCTATACTGGTCTGGTGCTGTGCTCTGCGCCTGAAATCGGTGAGGTGCTTTGTAGGGCGTGAGCACTGACCTATGGAATACTGGGTGCATTCTGGATCCCTCCGGAAGTGTCAACCGGAAGGCCACCGGATTGATCTGTGCCTCAACTAGGTAAGGTCCTAGCTGTTTATGTCCGAGTTTCTTCTTAGCTAAGGACCTGGTCGGCACTGCGTGGGCCGCTAACCACACCCAGTCTCCCACCTGTATGTCTTCCCCAACCCTCCTGTGCTTGTCAGCTTGCAGTTTGTATGCGTGCTTTGCAAGCTCTAACTGCCTCCCAAGCTGCTCGTGAACTTCCTGCAATTCCGCCGCCAAGACTTCCGCTGCCTGTGGCTCCCCCTCCCCCAGTCTCTCTAATCCCGGGAAGGTTCTGGGATGCCTCCCGTTGTTGGCGAAGAACGGCGTCACCCCTGTGGACACGTGCTTCGTGTTGTTGTAAGCGAACTCAGCGAGCGGCAGGTAGTCCACCCATGTCGTCGGCTGTTGATTTGCATAGCATCTCAGGTACTGCTGCATGATGGCGTTGACGCGCTCCGCTTGCCCGTTGGTCTGCGGGTGTCTCGCCGACGCTAGGTTGATCTTGACGTTCAGGAAACCCATCAGCTTCTGCCAGAAGCTCGAAATGAACTGGCGCCCCCTGTCGGACAAGATAGACCGTGGCAGTCCGTGCACCCTGAAGACGTGGTCTATGAACAGTTTGGCGGTCTGTTCTGCCGTGGCCACCTTCGCGCACGGAATGAAGTGGGCCATTTTAGTGAACATGTCCACCACCACTAGCACTGCCGTTTTGCCCCTTGAGCTGGGTAAATCCGTGACAAAGTCCAGGGCCACCCTCTCCCACGGTTCGCTCGGGGTCTGTAGTGGTTCGAGCAGTCCTGCCGGAGGTTTGTGCACTGACTTGGCCCTTTGGCAGGTGTCGCACCTCGAGACGTACTCCGCGACTTCCCCTCTCATCTTGGGCCACCAGAAATCTCTGGCAACGAGTTCTGCCGTCTTCTCCTTGCCGAAGTGCCCGGCGGTTGGCGCGTCGTGCAACTGCTGCAGTACTTTCGCACGGAGTTCGTCTCCCGGTACATAGAGTGCTCCTCTGCGGATTAGCAATCCGTCCCGTATTTGGAACTCGTCGTCTTTCGCCGTGCCCTTGCGCACGTCCTCCATCTTGGCTAGTGCGAAGGAGTCCTCCTGCAGTGCTCGACGGACCGCCTCCAGGTCCACGGTTGCGGAAGCGCACGCCCACGCTTTCTGGGCGAAAATGTGCTTGGCCGCTGCTGGCGCCGCTTCTTCGAGGTATTGCGGCTTTCTGGACAGTGCATCTGCCATGATGTTGTTGTCGCCTGGGATGTATTCTATCCTGAAGTCGAAATCCGCAAAGAACTCCGCCCATCTGATGTGCCGCTGGTTCAGGAACCTTGCCGTGCGCCAGTACTCCAGGTTCTTATGATCCGTGCGAACCTGCACTGTGTGTTTGGCCCCGATGAGGAAGTGCCGCCACGCCTTGAATGCTGCATGAATGGCCAGCAACTCCCTGTCCCAGATGGTGTAGTTTTGCTCTGACTTGCTGAGCTTCCTAGAGTAGAAGGCACACGGTCTCCAGTCCCCATGCGGGTCCTCCTGCAACAGTACGGCGCCCACGGCTCTGTCTGAGGCGTCCGTCTCAACTCTCAGCGGTTTGCTGGGATTCACATGCAGTAGTTGCTGCTCGGACGAGAAGAGACGCTTAAGGTTCTGGAAGGACTGCTCCGCTTGCTCCGTCCAGATGAACTTCTTCTTCTTGGAGCTGAGCGTGTCGGTAATGGCCGCTGTCTGCATCGCGAACCCCTTGATGAACTTGCGGTAAAAGTTGGCAAACCCCACAAACCGCTGGACCTCCTTCCGATTGCGCGGGCTCTTCCAATCCAACACTGCGCGAACCTTGGCGCTGTCCATGGCGAGCCCCTTGTCCGACAGCTTGTAGCCCAGGAAATCCACCTCCTTCCTGTCGAACTGGCACTTCTCCAGCTTGGCGTATAGCCGATGCTCCTGCAGTCGCTGCAGAACCTCCTTGACGTCCCCCTCGTGGGTCTCCTCAGATTCTGAGAATATCAGGATGTCGTCCAAGAAGCAGACGCATTTCTTGTAGAGGAGACCCGCCAGGACGTGATGCATGAAGGCTTGAAAACAGTGGGCGCCATTTTGTAAACCGAAGGGCATAACTCTGTATTCATATGTGCCCAGGGGCGTGAACATGGCAGTCTTCCACTCGTCCCCCTCCCGTATGCGAATCAGGTTGTACGCCCCTCGCAGATCCAACTTTGTAAAAACGCGTCCTTTCCTCACCGTAGCAAGCAGGTCATCTATTTTGGGCATTGGAAAGGCTGTGGGCTTGGTCTTCGAATTTAAGAGCCTGAAATCAACTACAAGCCTCTTTTGGGGCGTGTCCTTTTTCTTCACAAAGAATACAGGACTGCCCCCCGCTGCTTTCGACTCCCGGATGAAACCGCGCTTTAAGTTGAGGTCTATGAACTCCTTGAGCTCCTGTAGTTCGTCTTCAGACATGGAATACAGTTTCCCGGCTGGCAGCGTCGCCCCTGGCAGGAGGTCAATCTGGCAGTCATAGGGCCTGTGGGGAGGCAGCTTGTCTGCTTCCTTCTCGCAGAAAACCTCCAAAAACGCTGCGTACTTATGTGGCACTGCTTGCAGCGTGCTTAATTGTAGCTGCGTGTCTTCCCCTCCTTCTTCCGGGCTAGGAAGAATGCAATGTTCCGCGCAATAGGAGGAACCGAAGGTCAGTTGGCGTTGGTACCACGCCAATGCTGGACTGTGCCTGTGCAGCCAACTCATGCCCAAGACCACCGGCGTGTCCGACAGTTTGGTGACGTTGAAACTGATGACCTCTTGGTGATTTCCAATCCGCATCACCATTGGCTGCGTTTGTTGCACCACCTGCCCCCCTAACAAGTCTCTGCCATCCACCGTGACAACCTTCAGGGGCAGCGTGGCTGGTAGCAGTGGTATATTGTGCTGCTGAATAAAATCCAGTCCTATAAAGTCGGCGTTGCTGCCGGAGTCAATGGTGATCGGCACTTCCAGAGTGCTGCCGCTGGGCAGTTGGAGAGACGCTGTAAGCTGCACCACTGGTTTGGGTGGGAGGGGGTCTGTGGGCTGCAAAAGTGCTGGGGATTGCTTCATGGACTTGTCTGACTGGACCCCAGTGCCTCTTCCTCCAGCCAGACTCTGTCGTTTAACTGTTGCTGTGTTCCCAGTCGAGTTGCTTCTTTGACTGTTGCCGAGGCTGCAGTGTGCTTGTGGAGCCTCTGGGGACACTCTTTCGCCATGTGTTGAGCACTGTCGCAGATGTAGCACTTCCTGTTCCCTCTAGGAGGCTTCGTTTTGACTGCTCCCGGCGTTAGGGCTCTGGTAGCTGACTGAGCCCTGGCACCTCCGAGCTCCATCGGTTCTTCCCCCCCTCCTTGGGGGGGTGTGGATTGCGCACGCGCTGCATCTCTGGGAAAAAGGGGAGGTGCTTTCGCTGGTGTGCGTCCCCAACGCCCTTCATCTCTGTTCCATGGACGTTCTTCCAAACGCACGCCGATTTCCAGCGCCCTCTGAACCACTTGCTGAGTGGTCTTAGGTCTCTCTCCTCTTGCAATCTCATCTTTCACATTTGCATTCAATCCTTCCCAGAAAAGGTCTCTGACTGGAGCAGAATTCTTCTCCCACCCCAGCGCGTGGACTAATGCAAAAAAGCGGGCATGATACTGCCTTACACTGGCTTTGCCTTGTTTGAGACCATGTATGTCTCTTCTGGCAATATCGACGTCTATCTTTGATAAAAAACATGCATCCATCGCTTTAATGAACGCATCCGCGTCTTGGAGCGCCGGATCATTATCTCTCCATAAATTTCTCAGCCACGCTTTGGCTTCCCCATGCAAATGGGATAGGATAAACCCCACTTTTTCTCTTTCATCTCTAAAGTCCTTTTCCAGCAGATTCAGCGCAAAGAGCAAGTCTGCTCGGAAATTAGGGTACTGTGGTAAACTCCCGTCGAAATGCGATACCAGGCTGCCCCCCCTTTTCCCCAGCCCTATGCCCTCTGGTCTGGCTCCCGTTTGCCCTTGTCTAGTAAGCATGTCCAACCTGGCTTGGAGATCCTTGCAGACTGTATCCATTTCTTCTTCCCTTTTTCTGGAGGCACGCACCTCTGCGTTGAGTTGAACCACAGCATTTCGCAGGTCTGTCCATTCCTGTTCTGTAGTCATCTTGTCTGATTCTTGTGAGCTCGCAAAGCACCACTTCTCTCCCCTCGCTACGTCGACTCACGTTGCGAGGTTCTTGGTGGAAAATCTTCTCAGGGGAGGGAGCTTACTGTCCGGGCTGGCTCCTGGTCCCAGCTCACAGAGGACCAACGCTGGCTGGTATTTATGTACAAAAGTCTTTATTGAAGTACAGTTTCCATTTCCACGCCGCAGCGCTCCATCCCTACGTCTAAACTTTAGACCGGCGAAGCTCCCTCTGAGTCCCCGCCCCCTGTACACCAGTTTAAGACTCTAGCTTTACTCCACCTCTTCTTTCTCCTCTGGGTCCTGTTGCCCTCCGGGGCCAGTGTCTCCCTGGATTCCTCTGAGGCTGACGATGACGACCCCCCTGACTCCTCCCGCTCTCTTCTGCGGGCTTTAGGACCTGGCTCTCTTCCCGGGCTGCCCACTGTGCCTCCCTCCTGTACATTTGAACTTGGCGCGCGCGCGCGTTTAACTTTCCTGATGACCGTTTCCTCACTCCCCGACGGAGGTGTGGTCAATCCTGCCTCATGTTCTCCCGCTGGCAGCGCTCCACCTGATCCCGATGCCTGGGACTCCTCCCCCCTACTGCCCTCTGGGGGGGACGCGGGCCCTGATTTCCAACTGCTACTCTGAGTCTCCTCTGGCCCCTTCTTCCCGAGGTGTCCCCCTGGGCACTCCCCTTGCCCTGACCATGGGGGCCCCTTTCTGTGAATCCTCCGAGTCACTGGAGAGACTCAGAGACCTCGGACCACTGTCGTCGCTGACATTTCTTTCAGACTCCTCCCCCTCGCTCTCCGTTTCCTCCCTCTCCTGTGACTCTGCTCCTGAACCCCTGACAGGTGTTTTCATGTCGTGTTCTTTGGTGTTAATGCATATTGACCCAGAAATCGCAAAGTGTGTGTATTGAAACCAAAATATCAAAACACCGTCTTTTCACATGCATATGAGTAGAAAGAAGACGAATAAGCTTTAATTGTGCTTATTTCAATTCGCATGGTGTTTTTTTGGGTGTGCACCAGCATCACCCCCAACCAAACAAAAACGGTGTTTTGGATTCTATCTACATAAA
This sequence comes from Podarcis tiliguerta, assembly GCF_965153285.1. Lineage (NCBI taxonomy): Eukaryota > Metazoa > Chordata > Lepidosauria > Squamata > Lacertidae > Podarcis > Podarcis tiliguerta. The sequence goes on from NC_139539.1 coordinate 97,773,931, forward strand.
AAGAAGATGATAACGCTCTGATTGGGCTGATTTCAAATTGATGTTTTTGGGGTTAGAATGCACATTCACCCAAAAATCGCAGTGACATGTTTGTTATCAGCATAGGTGTTATCAGCATAGGTGTTTTGGTTCCATCGCAAAAGAAAGCTTGGATTATTCTTTCGGTGTTCATTCACTCACAAATAGCAGAGCGATGCGTAATAAGCTTAAACAAAGCCAAACAGGTTGTTTTGGGTTCCAGCTACATAGAAAGAAGCATCTTGGATTTCGCCTATTTCATGTCGTGTTCTTTGGTGTTAATGCACATTGACCCAGAAATCGCAATGTGTATGTAATGAGACCAACATTAGAAAACACCGTCTTTTCGCTTCCATATGTATGGAAAGAAGACGAATAAGCTTTCACAGGACTTATTTCAATTCTGATGGTGTTTTTTCGGTGTGCACCAGAATTGCCCCCAAAAAGGTGTTTTGGGTTCCATCTACATAAAAGGAAGACGAATAGGCTTTGATTGAGCTTATTTCAAATTGGTGTTTTCGGGGTTACAATGCACATTCACCCAAAAATCGCAGTGTGAAATGTTTGTCATGATGAAGCTCTGATTGGGCTTATTTCCAATTGTTGGTTTTGGGGTTAGAATGCACATTCACCCCGAAATCGCAGATGCTAAATGTTTGTTATCAGTCCAAATCAAGAATAGGTGTTTTGGTTCCATCTCAATAGAAAGAAGACGAATAAGCTTTAATTGTTCTTTCGGTGTTCATTCACCCACAAACAGCAAAGCGAGGTGTAGTAAGCCAAAACAAAGCAAAACAGGTTGTTTTGGCTTCCATCTACATAGAAAGAAGAATCTTGGATGTCACGTATTTCATGTCGTGTTCTTTGGTGTAAATGCACATTGATCCAGAAATCGCACAGTGTATGTAATGAGACCAATATAACACAACACTGTCTTTTCGCTTCCATGTGCGTAGAAAGAAGAGGAATAAGCTTTGATTGTGCTTATTTCAATTTGCATGGTGGTTTTTGGGTGTGCACCAGAATCAGCCCCAACCCAAGCAAAAAGGTGTTTTGGACTCTATCTACATAAAAAGAAGATGATAACGCTCTGATTGGGCTGATTTCAAATTGGTCTTTTGGGGGTTAGAATGCACATTGACCCAGAAATCGCAAAGTGTGTGTAATGAGACCAAATAAAGCATAGGTGTTTTGGTTCCATCGCAATAGAAAGCTTCGATAGTTCTTTCGGTGTTCATTCACTCACAAAGCGTGTTCTCCTTGCACGAGGCTAGGGCTTCCTCTTTTCGCCCATGCATCGGATTGATCACAGCGAAGGGAGATGGTTGTATTTTTCTACTAATTACCCATTATCCTTGTGTCTTTGGCCTGCTTTAATTGCGTTAGTTCGATTTAATTCTTAATTTTGTCCTTTGATTAAGTTTCCTCTGTGTAATAATTATTAATTTTATTTTAATTTTCCCTCTCTCCTTCTAAAATTTTTACCCTTCATTCCCACCCCCCTTAGTCCTTTAATTTTCCCCTATCCCCCCTCCCCCCCCACTGTAGCTTACCTTAACGTTCGGAGGCACTAGGCCTCTGCGAAGTGCGCCCAGCCGCAGGGGCGCAGCTGCCTAGGCCTGGCTCCTGGTTGGACGAAGGGCCTTTTTTCGGCAGCGCCTGGTACCGTGCCGCAGCGGGGGGTGCCTCCAGCTCTGCTGGGCCTTCTTAGGCTTTCCCGAGCCCCCCCCCCCCCGCCGATTTCCGAGGCCGGATTCGGCCTTCTTTTGTCCTTGGCAGCCCTCCCTGCGAAGCGGGGAGGCCTGGTGTCTTGCGGGGCTGCAGGGAGGCAGGCGCGGCCTAACTTGGGCCTGGGTGCAGGCCCATTGTGTTCAGCTGCCTTTCCCTGCTGCGTTTTGGCGGGAACGCCATTTTCCAGGCTTAAATTGCTCACGCAGGCCATCTAGTGGCCGTTCTGAGCATTGCAGCCTCCCTGATTTAATTATAAAGAAATACTTTAGACTGTTAACTGCTGCCACTTTGTGGACATTCTGTGCATTGCAGCCTGTTGTTTTATTTGAGTACAGGGAAGCTAATTTGCTGCCAGCTAGTGGCCAATAAAGGAAAAGGCACTTTCTGCTTAATTGTATGCTCCTTAATTGAGTAGCTTACTCTTTTATTTGGGTTCATTTTGTGATCGCCAGGTATCTGGGGTGCATTAACTTCTTTTCTCATGTTGATATTTCTCTTTTTTGGTAGCCATCATGTCTCCGAAGAGAGTCCCAGTGCAGTCTGCCTTGACCGTTCCGCCTAAAAGAAAGAAGACGAATAAGCTTTAATCGTGCTTATTTCAATTCGCATGGTGTTTTTGGGTGTGCATCAGAATCACCCCCAACCAAACAAAAAAGGTGTTTTGGATTCTATCTACATAAAAAGAAGATGATAACGCTCTGATTGGGCTGATTTCAAATTGATGTTTTTGGGGTTAGAATGCACATTCACCCAAAAATCGCAGTGACATGTTTGTTATCAGCATAGGTGTTATCAGCATAGGTGTTTTGGTTCCATCGCAAAAGAAAGCTTGGATTATTCTTTCGGTGTTCATTCACTCACAAATAGCAGAGCGATGCGTAATAAGCTTAAACAAAGCCAAACAGGTTGTTTTGGGTTCCAGCTACATAGAAAGAAGCATCTTGGATTTCGCCTATTTCATGTCGTGTTCTTTGGTGTTAATGCACATTGACCCAGAAATCGCAAAGTGTATGTAATGAGACCAACATAAGAAAACGCCGTCTTTTCGCTTCCATATGCATAGAAAGAAGACGAATAAGCTTTCACAGGGCTTAATCAATTCTCATGGTGTTTTTTGGGTGTGCACCAGAATCGCCCCCAACCCAAGCAAAAAGGTGTTTTGGGTTCCATCTACATAAAAGGAAGACGAATAGGCTTTGATTGAGCTTATTTCAAATTGGTGTTTTCGGGGTTACAATGCACATTTACCCAAAAATCGCAGAGTGAAATGTTTGTCATGAGCCCAAATTAAACATAGGTGTCTGGGTTCCATCTCAATAAAAAGAGGACGAATAAGCTTTGATTGTTCTTTCGTTGTTCATTCACCCACAAATAGCAAAGCGAAGTTTAATCAGCCAAAACAAAGCAAAACAGGTTCTTTTGCGGTCCATCTACATCGAAAGAAGAATCATGGCTTTCGCTTATTTCAAGTCGTGTTCTTTGGTGAAAATGCACATTGACTCAGAAATCGCACAGTGTATGTACTGAAACCAACATAAGAAAACACCGTCTTTTCGCTTCCCTATGAGTAGAAAGAAGACGAATAAGCTTTAATTGTGCTTATTTGAATTCGCATGGTGTTTTTTGGGTGTGCACCAGAATCACCCCCAACCAAAGCAAAAAGGTGTTTTGGGTTCCATCTTCATAAAAAGAAGATGATAACGCTCTGATTGGGCTTATTTCAAATTGGTGTTTTTGGGGTTAGAATGCACATTCACCCAAAAATTGCAGTGACATGTTTGTTATCAGCCCTAATCAAGCATAGGTGTTTTGGGTCAATCTCAATAGAAAGAGGACAAATAAGCTTTGATTTTTCTTTCGGTGTTCATTCAGCCACAAATAGCATAACGAAGTTTAATAAGTCTAAACTAGGCAAAAGAGTTTCTTTTGGGTTCCAACTACATAGAAAGAAGAATCTTGCATTTCGCTCATTTCAATTTGGGTTCTTTGGTGTTAATGCACATTCACCCAGAAAACGCAAAGTTTATGTAATGAGACCAAAATAACAAAACAGCGTCTTTTTGCTTCCCTATGCATAGAAAGAATACGAATAAGCTTTGATTGGGCTTATTTCAATTCACATGTTGTTTTTTGGGTGTTCACCAGAATCAACCCAACCAAAGCAAAAAGGCCTTGTGGGTTCCATCTGCACTAAAAAAAGATGATAAAGCTCTGATTGGGCTTATTTCAAATTGGTGTTTTCATGTCGTGTTCTTTGGTGTTAATGCATATTGACCCAGAAATCGCAAAGTGTGTGTATTGAAACCAAAATATCAAAACACCGTCTTTTCACATGCATATGAGTAGAAAGAAGACGAATAAGCTTTAATTGTGCTTATTTCAATTCGCATGGTGTTTTTTTGGGTGTGCACCAGCATCACCCCCAACCAAACAAAAACGGTGTTTTGGATTCTATCTACATAAAAAGAAGATGATAACGCTCTGATTGGGCTGATTTCAAATTGATGTTTTTGGGGTTAGAATGCACATTCACCCAAAAATCGCAGTGACATGTTTGTTATCAGCATAGGTGTTATCAGCATAGGTGTTTTGGTTCCATCGCAAAAGAAAGCTTGGATTATTCTTTCGGTGTTCATTCACTCACAAATAGCAGAGCGATGCGTAATAAGCTTAAACAAAGCCAAACAGGTTGTTTTGGGTTCCAGCTACATAGAAAGAAGCATCTTGGATTTCGCCTATTTCATGTCGTGTTCTTTGGTGTTAATGCACATTGACCCAGAAATCGCAATGTGTATGTAATGAGACCAACATTAGAAAACACCGTCTTTTCGCTTCCATATGTATGGAAAGAAGACGAATAAGCTTTCACAGGACTTATTTCAATTCTCATGGTGTTTTTTCGGTGTGCACCAGAATTGCCCCCAAAAAGGTGTTTTGGGTTCCATCTACATAAAAGGAAGACGAATAGGCTTTGATTGAGCTTATTTCAAATTGGTGTTTTCGGGGTTACAATGCACATTCACCCAAAAATCGCAGAGTGAAATGTTTGTCATGATAAAGCTCTGATTGGGCTTATTTCCAATTGTTGGTTTTGGGGTTAGAATGCACATTCACCCCGAAATCGCAGATGCTAAATGTTTGTTATCAGTCCAAATCAAGAATAGGTGTTTTGGTTCCATCTCAATAGAAAGAAGACGAATAAGCTTTAATTGTTCTTTCGGTGTTCATTCACCCACAAACAGCAAAGCGAGGTGTAGTAAGCCAAAACAAAGCAAAACAGGTTGTTTTGGCTTCCATCTACATAGAAAGAAGAATCTTGGATGTCACGTATTTCATGTCGTGTTCTTTGGTGTAAATGCACATTGATCCAGAAATCGCACAGTGTATGTAATGAGACCAATATAACACAACACTGTCTTTTCGCTTCCATGTGCGTAGAAAGAAGAGGAATAAGCTTTGATTGTGCTTATTTCAATTTGCATGGTGGTTTTTGGGTGTGCACCAGATTCAGCCCCAACCCAAGCAAAAAGGTGTTTTGGACTCTATCTACATAAAAAGAAGATGATAACGCTCTGATTGGGCTGATTTCAAATTGGTCTTTTGGGGGTTAGAATGCACATTGACCCAGAAATCGCAAAGTGTGTGTAATGAGACCAAATAAAGCATAGGTGTTTTGGTTCCATCGCAATAGAAAGCTTTGATAGTTCTTTCGGTGTTCATTCACTCACAAAGCGTGTTCTCCTTGCACGAGGCTAGGGCTTCCTCTTTTCGCCCATGCATCGGATTGATCACAGCGAAGGGAGATGGTTGTATTTTTCTACTAATTACCCATTATCCTTGTGTCTTTGGCCTGCTTTAATTGCGTTAGTTCGATTTAATTCTTAATTTTGTCCTTTGATTAAGTTTCCTCTGTGTAATAATTATTAATTTTATTTTAATTTTCCCTCTCTCCTTCTAAAATTTTTACCCTTCATTCCCACCCCCCTTAGTCCTTTAATTTTCCCCTATCCCCCCTCCCCCCCCACTGTAGCTTACCTTAACGTTCGGAGGCACTAGGCCTCTGCGAAGTGCGCCCAGCCGCAGGGGCGCAGCTGCCTAGGCCTGGCTCCTGGTTGGACGAAGGGCCTTTTTTCGGCAGCGCCTGGTACCGTGCCGCAGCGGGGGGTGCCTCCAGCTCTGCTGGGCCTTCTTAGGCTTTCCCGAGCCCCCCCCCCCGATTTCGGAGGCCGGATTCGGCCTTCTTTTGTCCTTGGCAGCCCTCCCTGCGAAGCGGGGAGGCCTGGTGTCTTGCGGGGCTGCAGGGAGGCAGGCGCGGCCTAACTTGGGCCTGGGTGCAGGCCCATTGTGTTCAGCTGCCTTTCCCTGCTGCGTTTTGGCGGGAACGCCATTTTCCAGGCTTAAATTGCTCACGCAGGCCATCTAGTGGCCGTTCTGAGCATTGCAGCCTCCCTGATTTAATTATAAAGAAATACTTTAGACTGTTAACTGCTGCCACTTTGTGGACATTCTGTGCATTGCAGCCTGTTGTTTTATTTGAGTACAGGGAAGCTAATTTGCTGCCAGCTAGTGGCCAATAAAGGAAAAGGCACTTTCTGCTTAATTGTATGCTCCTTAATTGAGTAGCTTACTCTTTTATTTGGGTTCATTTTGTGATCGCCAGGTATCTGGGGTGCATTAACTTCTTTTCTCATGTTGATATTTCTCTTTTTTGGTAGCCATCATGTCTCCGAAGAGAGTCCCAGTGCAGTCTGCCTTGACCGTTCCGCCTAAAAGAAAGAAGACGAATAAGCTTTAATCGTGCTTATTTCAATTCGCATGGTGTTTTTGGGTGTGCATCAGAATCACCCCCAACCAAACAAAAAAGGTGTTTTGGATTCTATCTACATAAAAAGAAGATGATAACGCTCTGATTGGGCTGATTTCAAATTGATGTTTTTGGGGTTAGAATGCACATTCACCCAAAAATCGCAGTGACATGTTTGTTATCAGCATAGGTGTTATCAGCATAGGTGTTTTGGTTCCATCGCAAAAGAAAGCTTGGATTATTCTTTCGGTGTTCATTCACTCACAAATAGCAGAGCGATGCGTAATAAGCTTAAACAAAGCCAAACAGGTTGTTTTGGGTTCCAGCTACATAGAAAGAAGCATCTTGGATTTCGCCTATTTCATGTCGTGTTCTTTGGTGTTAATGCACATTGACCCAGAAATCGCAAAGTGTATGTAATGAGACCAACATAAGAAAACGCCGTCTTTTCGCTTCCATATGCATAGAAAGAAGACGAATAAGCTTTCACAGGGCTTAATCAATTCTCATGGTGTTTTTTGGGTGTGCACCAGAATCGCCCCCAACCCAAGCAAAAAGGTGTTTTGGGTTCCATCTACATAAAAGGAAGACGAATAGGCTTTGATTGAGCTTATTTCAAATTGGTGTTTTCGGGGTTACAATACACATTTACCCAAAAATCGCAGAGTGAAATGTTTGTCATGAGCCCAAATTAAACATAGGTGTCTGGGTTCCATCTCAATAAAAAGAGGACGAATAAGCTTTGATTGTTCTTTCGTTGTTCATTCACCCACAAATAGCAAAGCGAAGTTTAATCAGCCAAAACAAAGCAAAACAGGTTCTTTTGCGGTCCATCTACATCGAAAGAAGAATCATGGCTTTCGCTTATTTCAAGTCGTGTTCTTTGGTGAAAATGCACATTGACTCAGAAATCGCACAGTGTATGTACTGAAACCAACATAAGAAAACACCGTCTTTTCGCTTCCCTATGAGTAGAAAGAAGATGAATAAGCTTTAATTGTGCTTATTTGAATTCGCATGGTGTTTTTTGGGTGTGCACCAGAATCACCCCCAACCAAAGCAAAAAGGTGTTTTGGGTTCCATCTTCATAAAAAGAAGATGATAACGCTCTGATTGGGCTTATTTCAAATTGGTGTTGTCAGAGCTGGCTCCGGGTCCCAGCTCACCAAGGACCAACGCTAGCCGATCGTACAGTATCAAAGTCTTTATTGAAGAATAGTCTCCATTTACAAGTCTCAGCGTCCCAGCCCTACGTCTGGACTTTAGACCGGCGAAGCTCTGTCTGGATCTCCACCCCCTGTGCACCAGTTTAATACTCTAATCTTACTCCACCTCTTCCTTCTCTCTCTCTTCCTCTGGGTCTTACTACCCCCCGGGGTCTCATTCCTCCTGGACTCTTCCGACGCAGAGCTTGACCCCTCTGACTCCTCCCCCTCTCTTCGGCGGGCTTTAGGACCTGGCTCCCTACCCGGGCTGCCCACCTTGCCGCCCTCCTGTACATTTGAACTTGGCGCGCGCGCGCGTTTTACTTTCCGGATGACCGTTTCCTCGCTCCCTGACGAGGGTGTGGTCAGTCCTGCCTCACGTTCTCCCTCTGCCTGCGCGCTCCCTGATCCCGATGCCTTGGACTCCTCCCCCCTACTGCACTCTGGGGGGGACGCTGGCCCGGATTTCCAGCTGCTACTCTCTGAGTCCCCTCCTTCCCGAGGTGTCCCCCTGGGCACTCCCCTTGCCCTGACCATGGGGGCCCCTTTCTGTGAATCCTCCGAGTCACTGGAGAGGCTCAGAGACCTCGGACTACTGTCGCCGCTGACATTTCCTTCCGACTCCTCCCCCTCGCTCTCCGTTTCTTCCCTCTCCTGTGACTCTGCTCCTGAACCCCTGACATCCATCCCCCCCTCGAAGCCCCCCCTTCCCCCCTCCCCTTCCTCCGGCGGGGGTGCTGGGTGCTCCGTCGTTGTGGGGGTGAATGGTGGATACAGTTCGTCCCCCGTGGCGTGCATCCAGTTAGAGAAATCCGGCTCGTCCTCCATGTCTTCGCCGACCTCGTTCTCCTCTGCTTCCATCTCCGTGCCGCCATGCTCGAACCCAACGTCCTCCCCCATCACGTCCATGTCCCTCTCACCCTCGTTCCCCTCTGGGTCCGTTGCCTGCCAAGGGCCCCTCAGCCACCTCTCCTCTCCTCGATTGTCCCACCAAAAGGAGCGGTCTGAGGCAAACCCCGAGGGCGAGCCCTCCGGTGAACGTGTTTCTAAAGCTGGTTCTTCGTCCGAGGTGAATCCCTGGAACGTGCTGGTAGAAAGCGTGGGTGTGAAAAGCCAGTCGTCGAAATACTCGGCTGGCATGGGCCTGTGTGGGAACAAGGCATGAAACTCCTCTTTGAGGAGAGGCTCGTCCAGGGCATAGTCCGGCACCCAACTGTTGGCGCTGGCCGGGGTACCTTCCCTTGCGAGAAAATATTCTACTCCCTCTTCCCCCCATCTCGAGTCCAAAATCTCTGTGACCTGGTTGATGGGTTCCCTTCTTGGCGACTCCCTCCTTGGGGGGATCTCCTTATACTGGTCTGATGCCGTGCCCTGCGCCTGAAATCGGTGAGGTGCTTTGTAGGGCGTGAGCACCGACCTATGGAATACTGGGTGCATTCTGGATCCTTCCGGAAGTGTCAACCGGAAGGCCACCGGATTGATCTGTGCCTCAACTAGGTAAGGTCCTAGCTGCTTATGTCCGAGTTTCTTCGTAGCTAAGGATCTTGTCGGCACTGCGTGGGCCGCTAACCACACCCAGTCTCCCACCTGTATGTCTTCACCAACCCTCCTGTGCTTGTCAGCCTGCAGTTTGTATGCGTGCTTTGCTAGCTCTAACTGCCTCCTAAGCTGCTCGTGGACTTCCTGCAATTCCGCCGCCAAGACTTCCGCTGCCTGTGGCTCCCCCTCCCCCAGTCTCTCTAATCCCGGGAAGGTTCTGGGATGCCTCCCGTTGTTGGCGAAGAACGGCGTCACCCCTGTGGACACGTGCTTCGTGTTGTTGTAAGCGAACTCAGCGAGCGGCAGGTAGTCCACCCATGTCGTCAGCTGTTGATTTGCATAGCATCTCAGGTACTGCTGCATGACGGCGTTGACGCGCTCCGCTTGTCCGTTGGTCTGCGGGTGTCTCGCCGACGCTAGGTTGATCTTGACATTCAGGAAACCCATCAGCTTCTGCCAGAAGCTCGAAATGAACTGGCGCCCCCTGTCGGACAAAATAGACCGTGGCAGTCCATGCACTCTGAAGACGTGGTCTATGAACAGCTTGGCGGTCTGTTCTGCCGTGGCCACCTTCGCGCACGGAATGAAGTGGGCCATTTTAGTGAACATGTCCACCACCACTAGCACTGCCGTTTTACCCCTTGAGCTGGGTAAATCCGTGACAAAGTCCAGGGCCACCCTCTCCCACGGTTCGCTCGGAGTCTGCAGCGGTTCGAGCAGTCCCGCCGGAGGTTTGTGCACTGACTTGGCCCTTTGGCAGGTGTCGCACCTCGAGACGTACTCCGCGACTTCCCCCCGCATCTTGGGCCACCAAAAATCCCTGGCAACGAGGTCTGCCGTCTTCTCCTTGCCAAAGTGCCCGGCGGTGGGTGCGTCGTGTAACTGCTGCAGTACCTTCGCCCGGAGGTCGTCTCCCGGTACATAGAGAGCTCCTCTGCGGATGAGCAATCCGTCTCGTACTTGGAACTCGTCGTCCTTCACCGTGCCCTTGTGCACCTCCTCCATCTTGGCTTGTGCAAAGGGGTCCCCCTGCAGTGCTCGACGGACCGCCTCCAAGTCCACGGTTGCTGCAGCGCACGCCCACGCTTTCGGAGCGAAAATGTGCTTGGCCGCTGCTGGTGCCGCCTCTTCAAGGTATTGCGGCTTCCTGGACAGTGCATCCGCCATGATGTTGTTGTCGCCTGGGATGTATTCTATCCTGAAGTCGAAATCCGCGAAAAATTCCGCCCATCTGATGTGCCGCTGGTTTAGGAATCTTGCCGTGCGCCAGTACTCCAGGTTCTTATGATCCGTGCGAACCTGCACGGTGTGCTTGGCCCCGACGAGGAAGTGCCGCCACGCCTTGAATGCTGCATGAATGGCCAGCAACTCCCTGTCCCAGATGGTGTAGTTTTGCTCCGACTTGCTGAGCTTCCTAGAGTAGAAGGCACACGGTCTCCAGTCCCCATGCGGGTCCTCTTGCAACAGTACGGCGCCCACGGCTCTGTCTGAGGCGTCTGTTTCAACCCTCAGCGGTTTGCTGGGATTCACATGCAGTAGCTGCCCTTCGGACGAGAAGAGACGCTTAAGGTTCTGAAAGGACTGCTCCGCTTGCTCCGTCCAGATGAACTTCTTCTTCTTAGAGCTGAGCGTGTCCGTAATGGCCGCCGTCTGCATCGCGAACCCCTTGATGAACTTGCGGTAAAAGTTGGCGAACCCCACAAACCGCTGGACCTCCTTCCGATTGCGCGGGCTCTTCCAGTCCAACACTGCGCGAACCTTGGCGCTGTCCATGGCAAGCCCCTTGTCCGACAGCTTGTAGCCCAGGAAATCCACCTCCTTCCTGTCGAACTGGCACTTCTCCAGCTTGGCATACAGTCGATGCTCCTGCAGTCTCTGCAGAACTTCCTTGACGTCTCTCTCGTGGGTCTCCTCAGATTCTGAGAATATCAGGATGTCGTCCAAGAAGCAGACGCATGTCTTGTAGAGGAGACCCGCCAGGACATGATGCATGAAAGCTTGAAAACAGTGGGCGCCATTTTGTAAACCGAAGGGCATAACTCTGTATTCATATGTGCCCAGGGGCGTGAACATGGCAGTCTTCCACTCGTCTCCTTCCCGTATGCGAATCAGGTTGTACGCCCCTCGCAGATCCAACTTTGTAAAAACGCGTCCTTTCCTCGCCGTCGCCAGCAGGTCATCTATCTTGGGCATGGGAAAGGCCGCGGGCTTGGTCTTTGAATTTAAGAGCCTGAAGTCTACCACAAGTCTTTTTTGGGGCGTGTCCCTTTTCTTCACAAAGAATACAGGACTGCCCCCCGCTGCCTTCGACTCCCGGATGAAACCGCGCTTCAAGTTGAGGTCTATGAACTCCTTGAGCTCCTGCAGCTCGTCCTCAGACATGGAATACAGTTTCCCGGCTGGCAGCGTCGCTCCTGGCAGGAGGTCAATCTTGCAGTCATAGGGCCTGTGGGGAGGCAGCTTGTCCGCTTCCTTCTCGCAGAAAACCTCCAAAAACGCTGCGTACTTGCGCGGCACTGCTTGCAGCGTGCCTAATTGTAGCTGCGGGTCGTCCCCTCCTTCTTCCGGGCTAGGAAGGATGCAATGTTCCGCGCAATAGGAGGAGCCGAAGGTCAGTTGGCGCTGGTACCACGCCAATGCTGGGCTGTGCCTGTGCAGCCAACTCATGCCCAGGACTACAGGCGTGTCCGACAGGTGGGTGACGTTAAAGCTGATGACTTCTCGGTGATTTCCGATCCGCATCACCATTGGTTGCGTTTGTTGCACCACCTGCCCCCCTAACAAGTCTCTGCCATCCACCGTGACAACGTTCAGGGGCAGTGTGGCTGGTAGCAGTGGTATATTGTGCTGCTGAATGAATTCCAGTCCTATAAAGTCAGCGTTGCTGCCGGAGTCAATGGTGATCGGCACCTCCAGAGTGCGTCCATTGGGCAGTTGGAGAGACGCTGTAAGCTGCACCACTGGTTTGGGTGGGAGGGGGTCTGTGGGTTGCAAAAGTGCTGGGGATTGTTTCATTGACTTGTCTGGCTGGACCCCAGTACCTCTTCCTCCAGCCAGACTCCGTCGTTTAACTGTTGCTGCGTTTTCAATTGAGCTGCTTCTGCGACTGTTGCCGAGGCTGCAGTGTGCTTGTGGAGCCTCTGGGGACACTCTTTCGCCATGTGTTGAGCACTGTCGCAGATGTAGCACTTCCTGTTCCCTCTAGGAGGCTTCGTTTTGGCTGCTCCCGGTGTCAGGGCTCTGTTAGCTGACTGAGCCCTGGCACCTCCTATCTCCATCGGCTCTTCTCCCCCTCCCTGCGAGGGTGTGGAGTGCGCACGCGCTGCTTCTCTGGGAAAGAAGGGAGGTGCTCTGGCTGGTGCCCTTCCCCAACGCCCTTCTTCCCTGTTGCAAGGACGTTCTTCCAGATGCACCCCGATCTCCAGAGCCCTCTGGACTACCTGCTGGGTGCTCCTTGGTCTCTCCCCTCTTCCAATCTCCGCTTTTACATCTGCATTCAACCCCTCCCAAAAGAGGTCTCTGACTGGCGCAGAATCTTTTTCCCACCCCAGGGCATGAACCAGTCCGAAAAATCGAGTATGGTACTGCCGCACGCTGGCTTTGCCTTGTTTAAGTCCATGTATGTCCCTCCTGGCAATATCGACGTCTACCTTTGATAAAAAGCATGAGTCCATTGCTTTAATAAAAGCCTTCGCATCTTGGAGCGCTGGATCATTGTCCCTCCATAGATTCCGCAGCCACGTTTTGGCTTCCCCATGCAAATGGGACAGGATAAACCCCACTCTCTCTCTCTCATCTCTAAAGTCTTTGTCCAGGAGATCCAGCGCAAACAGCAGGTCTGCTCTGAAGTTGGGGTACTGCTGCAAACTCCCGTCGAAATGCGATACCAGGCTGCCTCCCCTCCTCCCCAAGCCAATGCCTTCTGCCTTGTATCCCGTTTGCCCCTGTTTAGAAAGCACGTCCAACCTGGCTTGGAGATCCCGGCAGGAGGTAACCATTTCCTCCTCTCTCTTCCTGGATGCAATTACCTCCGTGCTGAGGTGCGTCACCGCTTCTTGCAGGGCTTTTATCTGCTCTTCCGTCGTCATCTTGCCTGAGTTTTGTGAGCTCTGTAAGCACCCCTCCTCTGTCCTCGCTGCGTCGACTCACGTGGCGAGGTTCTTGGTGCCAAAACTTTAAAAAAGGAGACAGAGCTTACTGTCAGAGCTGGCTCCGGGTCCCAGCTCACCAAGGACCAACGCTAGCCGATCGTACAGTATCAAAGTCTTTATTGAAGAATAGTCTCCATTTACAAGTCTCAGCGTCCCAGCCCTACGTCTGGACTTTAGACCGGCGAAGCTCTGTCTGGATCTCCACCCCCTGTGCACCAGTTTAATACTCTAATCTTACTCCACCTCTTCCTTCTCTCTCTCTTCCTCTGGGTCTTACTACCCCCCGGGGTCTCATTCCTCCTGGACTCTTCCGACGCAGAGCTTGACCCCTCTGACTCCTCCCCCTCTCTTCGGCGGGCTTTAGGACCTGGCTCCCTACCCGGGCTGCCCACCTTGCCGCCCTCCTGTACATTTGAACTTGGCGCGCGCGCGCGTTTTACTTTCCGGATGACCGTTTCCTCGCTCCCTGACGAGGGTGTGG